>NW_023596251.1:5370811-5414782 GCF_011947565.3 Pollicipes pollicipes
TCGGAACAACGGACCCAACGGTCCGACCAACAGTCAGACCTAGACAGAGGCCGGGGTCGGAACAACGGACCCAACGGTCCGACCAACAGTCAGACCTAGACAGAGGCCGGGGTCGGAACAACGGACCCAACGGTCCGACCAACAGTCAGACCCAGACAGAGGCCGGGGTCGGAACAACGAACAGTCTGAGGACACTCTGAAAACGCTCTGAGGAGGCTCTGACAACACTCTGAGGACGCTCTGAGGACGTTCTGATGAGGCTCTGGGGGCCAGGCACACTCGGGAGGGTAGCGCTGCCCATCCCCGGCGGCCGCGGGCTGGGGGCCTGCGACTGGCGCGCGCCAGCCGGCCCCACCTGAGCCGGCGTCGGCGTCTGTGTCAGCTGCACGTGTCGGTGACTGTGGCGGCTCTCCAGCGTAGCGTGCGGCGACGACTGAGGCGTAGCCGCCGTCCGGGTGATGATGGGCGGCATCAGGATCTCCGGCGGCGCCGACAGGCAGCTCACGTCTGGTCATGGTTGTGATATTTGAGCGATGGTGGATGCGAGGAATATGCCACCGCCATTGCGCTCAACATTATTCAGTTCGATATCATTGCGTTTAGCATCACTGTGTGATATATGATAGTAGACATGATGCTAATAGTCAATGATCAAAGTGTGGACGGTGTCGGACAAATTATAACGAAGGCTACAGCACATGATGGAATGACGACAGACACGGCAATAGAACTGCATTATCATGTAAGTTGATGGCAGATAAAGCACTAATGATCGCGTCTGTTGCCAATGCATGGCTGGTGGAAGGGGCCACCAGCGATGCTGGGTGTAGTCAGGGGAAGGTCGGTGAGCACCCCTTGATAAGAAGACTCTTGAATAGCCACCTATGGTGTTGAAATAAGCAATGCGGGTGTAATCAGGGGACCAGGGAACGACCAGCCGACCTGGGATCAGGCCATCTGGCAACAGCCTCGGCCGACGGACATGGAGGCGAGGCCCGGGCGAAGCCCCGCCCGGCCCCAGTGTCGCAGCCCACCTGCCATCCTGCGCCGGTCGCCGCGACACTCGAGCGACAGCGAGCAGCCCAGCTCCGGGTCAGCGGCGCGCTCCGGCCCGCTGCCCGAGCTCAGGTGGCTCAGATGGCTCCGCCGCCGCCGCCGGCCCTGTGACGTCAGAGCGGGCCGTCAGCCGGCCTGCCCCACTCTCTCCCGGAGGAGGCTGGGGGCGGCGGCTCGCGCGGCGGTCAGTGGACACCGGCCGGTCAGACTGGTCCGGGACGAGTCTGCGCCGCGGCCAGACTGGTCCGCCATGAGACTGCACCGCGGTCAGACTGGTCGGTAACGAGACTGCACTGCGGGCAGGCTGGTCGGTAACGAGACTGCACTGCGGTCAGACTGGTCGGTAACGAGACTGCACTGCGGTCAGACTGGTCGGTAACGAGACTGCACCGCGGTCAGACTGGTCGGTAACGAGACTGCACCGCGGTCAGACTGGTCACTTGCTGACACACATGTTGTGAGATCCGAGCGAACTTTGCATAAAGGCCGACATTTACGCTTTGTCAGCTTACAAAACGCTCCTCACGGAAGTCACAGAGCGGTGCTGCTGCGCACAAGGGGTGCTGTGCTGAACGCTACGGTTGTGTGGGGGAGGGGGTGGAGGGGGTACTCTGATGCCCGGGCGCTAGCTGCTCCAAGGGTCGGACCTCAGCCACAGGGAACGCGCAGACAGTGGGCGGGGTTTACTGGGTTTACAGGGGACTGGGTTTACATTTGGGCGGGGAAGGAGAGACGACATCCAAATGGCGCATTCAGGTCATTGCGCCGTGCACGTGAGGCGGCGCGTGGCTCCACGCCCAGCGCCGGGAGCGGTGCACGGCTGGTGTGGACAGGCTCGATAGCCACCAGGCGAAGGCTGGAGGACAAGTATGACATGTTTGGGACAGCCAGCAGAAGCAGAGGCGGAAGACGGAAGAAGTGATAACAAAGTGTAAAAGAACAATTGAATTATCATGGTCCCGGGTGACGAAAATCACAGCGTAATACCGTAGTAGTAGTAGTAGGCGTAGTAACACTACTGTTATAGTGTAATGTGTGTCAAGACATTCTGTGTCAAGGGCACGAGAAGCAGAAAATAGTTTAAGGAAGTTTTGATATTTGAAACACGTGCTCGTGTTTCATGGTTGACGTAAATCAGGGATGGTTCAACCCTTTCCAACCCCTCATTTTCTGGCCACCTCACTCCAGTGAGCCGTGCAATCACGCCCAAATGTTCAGAAGCCTCTGGGGAACTCGTTACGCGTATCTTGACACCAAACACCGATCTTACGGCTTCTTTGGTTTCTGAGTGGAGACGTTTTGTCACGAATACTGGACGGCGCGAACGGCAGGTGGCAGCAGCGATTTCGTGGATGACAGACGGTGGCATGACACTCTTACACAAACGGCATCCGACGTCTCCGATTTTTTTCAAAGGACACAAAACCACACATTAGCTACGCACCGATGTCCTTCAAATTAAGCAAGAAACACGCCTGTGAAAGTGTCATATCGCTACGTTGCATGCTTTCGGATATTTCGGCATACACGTCTGGAAAGATTTTCGGGAGAAAAATACATTTGGTTTGGCCTAATGGGTTTAATTCTTGACCTCACAGCACAAAAACTGTAAACATCAGCCCCGAGGGCTTGCTGACACCAATCCATTGTTTTCGTGAGAGGCTCTAGCACGTTTATTTTAGAAATGGTAGTGGAGCTCACCCACCCCTCCCCCTTCCTGTCCGTTCGCGTTATGAAAAACGGGAATCGGCGTAAAGGTTAACTTAAAATTTTCTTGAATTAAACGGAATGAAATGGTGATGAAAGATGAGCGAGAGACTCTGAGTAGATCGGCAGAATTTTTCTAAATTCATGATATGAATATCGAGTGTTCTCAAATGACAAGGAAGCTACAATGAGCCGAGCTCAGGTCAAACTAAGGCCAAACTGAAGCCAAGCTGTTCGATCGTCGTGCACAAGCTGTATCTTGACCATATTGTGCCGATCTTGTGGGCAGTCCCTAAGGAAGAGAGTAAGTTTTGTTTTTAATGTAACTGTAGTGTTTGGCTTGCTAGCATTGACAACAGTTTCCCCTGTTTGTCGTTTCAAGGCCACAAACTTCCTGCCCCGGAGGCTGAACAGGCTGAGGTTGACAGACTGACATGCTGACAAGCTACTACACCACTTCTCGTCGGAGTTGTGTATGTCACAAGTTACCGAGCTCTCGGCGAGAAACACGCCACAGACAACTTCTGAACTCTACAGCTCTTTACATGCCCAATGGCCTTCGTTCAGCACAAAAAGAGGATGTATGGTGGCTATTACCTCCCTCTCCCTTTCCTCCACCGTTAATTGAGACACTGCAGGGTTCAAGGTGTGCCCATCACTCAACGCATGTAAAAAGTGCGGTGCAAAGCGCCAGAGTAGAACGGGCGTCCTTGGCCCTTGTGAGCGACCTCCACCAGTTATGGGATCCAAAGCTCGCCCCAACGCCGCTACATCTTGCAGACTACACACCAAAGGGTGAGAGGTGCATTCAGATTCAAGAGGAATCGGAATTATGTCAGTACGACAGTCCTCATTCATGACAGTCCTCATTGTTGTTGTCTTCCAGGAAAAATGAATGGCGGAGGGGTACCTTAAATTGGCATCAAGGTGTTCAGACATTCACAGCATCACAGACACTAACGCCCCGTTCTAGCACAAGCCCAGAAATGCTACCAACCCCACACTCCCTGAAATGGTGTGCAACCGTCGCTCGACGATAGTCTGCGAAAGAACGAGCAACAGCAGAGCACGCAAGAGCGGTGTGTCGCAATTTGATCACGCCGCCCGCTGCCGACACCCATTCAGGATACACCAAAACACAGACAGACACACAACTAGTCCGGAGGTGGGTTCAGTCCTCCTCCCGGCCTCCGCCGACCTTGGGCTCGTGCGTGTCGCCCGCGGCGGCCGGCGCGCCGCTCAGCTCATGCCGTCTCCGCCGGCGCCCGCCCATGCTGGCGCGGCGTCATGCCCGGCGTGGCGCCAGCTGGCGTGGGCGTGACGTCACCTGTGCGGTCCGCGACGGCGCCGGCGGCGACTCGAGCTCGGGCGGGCTGGGCGCGCCGTCGGACGCCGGCCCGCCGGCGGCGCGCGCCTGGCGTCGCAGCGCCCGCAGCCGTTCCCGCTCCTGGCGCTCAGCACGCTCGTGCCGCTTGAGGGGGGAGCGACGTTCACTGGCGCGCCTCGCGGCGGAAACGTCGCACCCCGTGGCGGCGGCGGCCGGGCGCCCGCGGCCGGCTCGGCAGCGCGAGTCAAGGCAGCCTCCCGTAAGGGCACCACCAGCGACATTCCGCCGGTGGAGGACAATTCTCATCCCACCGTTGGCCGTAAGCTTTCAAAGCCTTTTGTCGGATTCTGGATCAGCCCTGGGCGGCTGGCCAGCGGCGATGCCTGGTTGCTGAGGCTGGGTTTGCGGCCTACAGCCGAATGACAGGGAGGCTACCGTTGTCTGCCGCGCGAGCCGGCCGCGGGACCGGGCGCGGCGCCCGCGGCGGGGCCGGGCGCGGCGCCCGCGGCGGGGCCGGGCGCGGCGCCCGCGGCCGGGCCGTCACGTGAGCCCGCGGCGGGGCCGGGCGCGGCGCCCGCGGCGGAGCCATCACGTGAGCCGGCCGCGGGACCGGGCGCGGCGCCCGCGACGGGGCCGTCACGTGAGCCGGCGGCGGGGCCGGGCGCGGCGCTCGCGGCGGGGCCGGGCACTGCGCCCGCGGCGGGGCCGGGCGCGGCGCCCGCGGCGGGGCCGTCACGCGAGCCGGCCGCGGAGGCCGCCGCCGCCCAGGACTTAACGCTGCTACACGCTGAACGCACGGCTGTTATGTCACACCTAGCGCGTAACAACGATCAAGCGAACGAAGGCGCCGCTATGTTACAGTGCACAATGAGAAGATGAGGCCAAGAAGTGACAGTGCAATGTGGCAGTAGAAGACGCTGCGGTGATGAAGAAAGCCGTGAAAAGAAGCCATAAAAGCACATAGCACACTGCTGATGATGGCCGCGTTCATGGTCAGAAAATCACAGTTATGTAGATACAGCTCTGGATGCGACGGAACATATAAGCGACGCGACAATAAAATTTACCCGTTTCTAATTTTTGCCAAATTCAAATGAGCCGAATAGCAAGCACGCAGCCAACAAGCAGGCAGAGACAGATTGAAGCACTCACACTTCTCGTCTCACCAGCCTTTAAGCAGGCAGGCGTTTGCCGCAGCACGGAAAACAGTGCTTTCTGGATGACAATTGATATTATGTTATCAAACAAGCCGCCAAAATTCTACCTTGGTGACATTTAGTGTGTGGTAAAGAACAGAGAAGACGAGAAGGACCTCGGAGCTTTACAACAGTTAAAGCAACGGAAGAATAACAGGGTCGAAATTGCGAGTTCATCTAAGCCTCCGGAAAAGAATGGAAAAGTTACGGAACAGATGACAGATGGCTAACTAACATTATCAGCAGCGCCTGAGGTTTGTAAGAGTGGTGCCCAACCCTTGTATATGCTTTAAAAAATTCCGACCATGAGCGCATTCAACTCAGCCTGGATAAGTGGGCCCGTAACTGCTCAGTTAAGTTTAAAGCAGACAGCAATGCGCGTGTCCCATGCTGGCGAGCGGTGAAAAACAGCGCTAGGTAGCAGTGAAAAGCGTGTGGAAACTGGGCGCCCTGAGGAAAATCTGTCAAACGCAGACATAACCGTGAGCGTGAAAACCTGACGCGTTCAGGAGAACTGTGCTTACCTCTGATGAGAACCCTTCCACCAAGATGGCCACCAGCAGGTTGAAGAGGACGTAGTTGCCGAAGGTCATGAGAGCCACAAAGTAGAGTGCTGCCCACGGACTCGTGCGCTCCATACCATTGAACAGCACCACATTCCAATCCTCCTGCGTCAGTATCTGACAGGAGGGCGCGGCGTGTTAGAGCTGGGCGGGATACCGCTGAGTCCAAAACTCGCAGCGCACGCAGAGGTCACACGGGAGCAGAGGTCACAGAGGTCACGAACAGCAGTCACACAGCGCCGCATTAGAACCTGGCGGCGTGAGGAGCCGCATGACGGGCCAGCATGCCTGCAGCTCTGGGGCGCCGTGGTAGCTTCGCCAGAGCAATGTAGCGCCGCGACAAATCCCGGAGCACAACAGTGGGGTGCGAACACTGAGCAGCGCACGACACAGGCGATGATGGACTGTCGGGGGGACGACGTCCTGACAGTGGCGTTGTACTAACGCCCGACTGAGGGCATTATGCATGGGAATAAACCGAAACTGAGGGTGGCCCCACATGTAAAATAAACACCCACTTACTGTTCAGAAGTTTGCCTTTGCTACACTCGGCATGTCGCTGCATTTTCCTTTCACGCGGTGCAACACTGATGCTTCTATGATCTACACGCAAACATGCACCGCGGGGTCATCACAGATGCGCGCCGTAACAGGCAACAACAGACGAGTTCAAGCTGTTTCTATGTGGATGTCGGCTACAGCCGCGTTGGCATAGAGGAAATGTGATGTTCACGTATTGTAAACATAGATGGGTGACATGTCCATAACTTGTACAGGGAGATAACAAGGAATTGGACGCCGCATCACACAATATTCCATTCCAGTCAGGAAGAAAAGCTTTGGGATGACCGGGGTGCAAAGTTCTGACCATCTACTTATAGACGTGGCGAGGTATCAACTGCGTTACCGAGACCGTGTGACGTGGCATGAAAGTTGGAAACCTCTCGGCACGTCGTGCATGAAACTTGGGCAGATGTGGTAAAGCGGACAAAGGTCAAGGTCAAGCATATATGCATCGTCGGAGTTTGGCGCGTACAAACAAGGAAGGCGGCTTTATCGCAATGGGGTAGATCAAACTTGATCTACAGTGATACAAAATCATGCCCGCAATACGTGAGCCCTACAGGTGAGTGAGAACTGTGCCCTGTGGATCTGAACTGCTGCCAACTATCTTCTGTGAGGGCTCAGGGTGGTGGGTGATGTATACGTTGAGGCTGTATGGCGGCGGCGTCAGTAAACATTGCTTGCTAAGTTTTACCAGTAGTCCAATGCTAGCTTCGAGCGTTCGGAAGTACATCTTATGTAACGTCATCTTTTGAAATGCACTCCGTGTACCGACCGCCCATTTCATGCCGTCTGGTCTACACGACGCGTGCGAGGTTTCCGGTGATCTGTGTCCCATTGTGTCATGTCATGTCATTGGGGCTTTACGACGCACTCAGCTGCTGAGGCTATATGGCGTCGCCTGCCTCTCACCGTTGCAGGAAGGGCGAGCACCGCGGGAAATCGAGCCCCGTACATCTGGTTTCCCAGACGTGCAGTGGCTGACGCAGACGCGTTCGCCACTACAACTACACTACCGGCTGTTCTGGCGGTCCGTTTCCTGTCAGACGTTTGTGTAAGTATGCTATCCCACCTAACATCCGAGGAACCGCTGTGTCAGTTCGCTCTTTGCGCCAACCAACGCCTAGACTGGTATGCCAGCACGCACCGCACTACGCACGCAGACTGGTATGTCGTGGTTACATGTACGTACGCCTGCGTTGGCATGCTGCCCCGCACCGCCGCCTAGGCCGCCGCGCGTGGCTGAGCGCTGGGCACGCCAGCTGCATGCCCCGATCTGGAGGGCTCGAGTTTCAATGTCATTGACCGCCCCGGCGTCACACTTCGAAGGCTTCCCCGGAGCGCTTCGACCGCGGCAGCATGCTGAGTTGCGAGCTGAACTTTTCCTTAATTCCACCCGGGCCGAGGTCACCCGAGCATGACAGCGATCGTCGTGACACCAGTGGGATGGAAGTGATGCCGGCCACTCGGTGAGCCGCGCCGGCGACCAACACGCGATAAAACGACAGATCGGCTCGTACCTAGAGGCTGACAACGCGCCCTAAAACAGAGCATTGCGAGAGGATTGGATACCGGCATGATGAAGTCGTCTAGGTTTGACAAGCCTCTTCAGAAGCTGTGATTCTGTAAACAGCCTGGTTCCATTCGGATGCTATTGACACGATGTAACTGAAGACTTTGCCGCAAAATGTACTAGAGCTTCAATCGAATTACCATGTAAGGCTGACGTGCTACGCAGATTTGTGAAGTAAGGCATCATTGAGCAAATTGGAGGCTGCGCTTTATCACACACCAGTATACGAGTAACCTTGCATGCAGAGAGATGCAGCTTTCTGAAACGTTTTGAGTGACACACACAGTGATCTCAGGTGATCTACTTCCACGCATTTTCCCCAAGCCTAGATGAAATTCTAAATCATCGGTGGTAAGAGTAAATCCTCTCTCAAAGGTATGGGGTATTCGGCGCCTGGCGGCCCATCAATGCACACACGTTCGCGTGCTCGTGGCAGGTACGGGTATGTCCGTTTCAACGCCTATAGTACCGCGCAACAAGACTCAGAAAACTCTGACAGGTTTGACGGGTGCATCTGTTCGACTTCAGCTAGGCACATGCATCGTGCATTCACATAGGGGTGCCGGTAGCGTAGTGGTTAATGCATCTGCGTTAACCAATGTGCGTCTGGGAAACCAGAGGTATGGGGTTCGACTCCCTGCGGTGCCCGCCCTTCCTGCCAGGGTCAGAGGCAGGCGACGCCATATAGCCTCAGCAGCTGAATGCGTCGTAAAGCTCCAATGATATGACACATGCTTTCACATGCAATGACGTTCATAACAGTGCTGGCGAGATTAGCCTAGAAGCCTCGCCGACCACCCGCAGCATACGCCACTTCCTCCATTTGCCAGCTGTGCATCGTGTTCATAAACTCACGGAGCAGGCGAAGGAAAGGCGGCGATGATGACGCGTTCCTGACATTTCGGATCATTTCCAGAGCCGAGGCCAATTTTGCGTCCCGTGGACCAAAGTACGGCTTAAGTTAGATTTTACCAATAGCCTCTGCGAGTTGGTTTAGGCGCATGTGCTGGGCGTGGTGGCAACGGTAAAACATGTTTCGCGGCATGGTTCCCTTTGGTGTGTCACGCTTTCCAAGAGTTTCCTCGCATGGTTTGATACTACCATACGGCAATATACGGTCACGTGGCTACGATGTTATTCTTGTAACTCCTTTTTGTCCCTGACGCCGAGGCAGATTGTCCATGCTGTCACATTATATTAGCATGCCTGACGTGCAGATCGTAGATAATCATTGGATAATTAAACCATGCCACATCGACGCTGTTGCCATTTGGGAAGGAGGTGCTAACAGGTGTCCTACTATTCATGCAATTCAGCACAGCGGCAGCCGCATAGTGCCGGTAATTGGGCGGACTGAATAAGTAACTGATCATGCACACGAGGCGCTGGAAGTTATTTTGTTCCTTTGAATGAGCATATGATACTTATATCACTCGACCAATTCATATTCAACGTTGCGATTACGCGTCCCTGAAAAACGGTCGTCAAACTCCGTCATGTTCCAACCGGCATTTTATGTCGTCATTGATCGCCATGATGTTGCTCTTGGCGTCTTTTGAAGCGACCACAGTTATATGTTATATACATGCATATATATATATATATATATATATATATATATATATATATATATATATGAATACGTAATCGCAGCCAACTTACTCTAAAAAGCTTTGCACCGATGTTTCAGTCTCTGGACACACATCCAGTAATGCCTTTGTGTTCATTTTCTTTCGTGCATCACTCAGGCTATGATCCGGTAAAGTATTGACGTACGGGACAATGGTATTAAGGGGAAAGTTCAGAGTTGGACCACGCCACAGCAAAGCCGCACGGTTCACCTCGCCCCGGCTTTCAGTCGTCGAAAGCTCGCTAATCTCCGTTATTGTTGCACGCGGAAAGACCGCAGAGCCGCTTTGGCCATGGGTGAAGCTGAGGCGGCTGTAGAAGCTACACGAGGAAGGCCACCCTGTCGTTAGTCTGAGCAGTAGCGGGAGCTGGTGTTACGTCGTCTTCTGTCTTTAGTTACTGCTAGCGGTGCATCGATCTGGCGTCACCCTGCTGCTCGCTGTTACACATCCGCTTGCGCGCGCTTCCGTCCTCATCGAAAGGTAGATGCCAAATTTCGAGTTGCTAATCCTCTGCCTCGTCAAAAGAGTGCCCAGGCCACCACGTAAGGTGACCAAGCTGCCTGACCTTTGACTCTGGAGACGGCCGCAAATGGGCTACAGTGCCGATGCCTTGCAGCAGTGTATGAGGCAAACTGCAAATGCTAACTGAGGTTTCGTCAGAATGGAAGTAGTTTTGAGCCGCATCTTTCGACCATCCAGAAACAGAAGGAACGTACGATCTCACTTTGAACTACCTAGCTCACGACATAAGTCCAACGCAAAGACGGCGTCAGTGCAGTCATCCCTGCTGGCCGTTGTCTGTACCTTCTCTATCCACCACGCCCACCGAAAAAACCGCACTGGAAAGAAATTGTGCGTGGTGATTAGGACGCAGCCAGAGCGCGCGTCAATTCCGTCGCCATGACAACCCCGCCGCTGACCGCGGCCGCGGTAGCCTTTACCTGGAACACCGTGACCGTGGCCCAGAGGAAGTTGTCGAAGTTCTTCCGCTGGCAGGCGCAGAGCGGGTCGTGATCAGCCAGACGGCCGCAGAGGCATGCGCCCGAGCCGTCACGGCGCATGCAAAACTTGCCGCCGAACAGGATCATACCGAGGACGCTGCAAGAGACACACCGGCGCGGCCGGCGTTACGCCTGGCAGGCAGCGTCAGCTTGAGCCAGGCTGAACAGGCTGAGCCTGAGTCAGGGCGTGACAAGAGGACCTTGACGGAGCCGGTGCTGGGGATTTACCACCGGATGGTGTTCGAAGTGGCTGTGTGGAGAGCCAACTTCGGCTTCAGGAGAACTTCAGGAGCAGGACGGTGGCTTCAGGAGTGCGTTTTCGCTATCAAACGCGCCATGTGGTTGGGGAGGTGTTACCAGAAGATCAGCCGATAAAGAGGTGTAGCTTGCATAGGTTTAGGTACGTGTTTGAACTTCGATTAAAGCTGGTCAAACTGATAGACAATTATGTAAAATTAAAACAAAACATGTTGCAGTTTTGGAAATTGTTTTGGAGTAAGTAATTGCATTCGCTTAAGGTTATGCTAACGAAATTGGTGGCATAAATTCTCCATAATTTGCAATGTTGACTGTTTGCTACTCAGCACTTGCTGCGTGTGGCCTTGGTCAGCGAAAAATGATAAAAATTATAATCTGACCGATAAGTTCACCATTTCTGCGAGGGAGTGCTCGGTGCGGGCATTTTTGTCGCTGGTATTGAGCCTATGTGGATCCCGGCTGAGCCTGTCCCGTTTCGTCAAGCCAAGTACCTCAAATAATCCTGTTTTCCGCCTGGCGCCACCGCAGCTCGAAATCTGCCATATTTTCATCTAAGCCACGATCGGGCGTCGCGCTGATCTGCATGATGTTCCAGGATCACTCAAGTCGGCTAACGAAAGACGGGTCTGCGACGGGTTTCAATGCTATTGTTTAATAGTTCTGAGTGTGCATGTTTTACAAATAACATGTTTGTTGCTGTGAAGTAAAAATGTGGTAGACAATGTCCCTGCTATCTTTAGAATACCTCGGTCTCTAAAATTTGTTATGCAAAATTTTTCGTAAATATCAGCATACTGCGGATGATTTCAACCAGCGTATTTTTTACATCACCTCGTAAATAATCTTCGTGATTGAGGTTTTAGCTTTGGTGGGCATGGTTTACTAAAGGGGGAGGGGGGGGGGGGGGCTTATACTCGAACAGAAAATGCAACACTTGGTGATGTCTAAAACAACTTGAAGTAAAAGAGTGCGTGGTTGAATTTTGTTCGCTTGAATTCACCAAGGATATCTTGTAGCTGTATGAAGGCCAACCTGGCTAATAAATGACCCAATATTGCTCCACTCCTCTCACTGATGAGGACGCTTACGTTTAGACCATTTTCAGAATGCTTCCACTTTTGCTCTGCACAGACTTCGCCAAGATCAATACAGATACCGTTATCGGGCCGCGGGATCGCGCCGAACTCAATCCCAGGTGCCATAGTTTCCAATGACGCCAGAGCGGTAACTATCGCCGAGCCGCCCGTCTCTCATCGCGCCCCGAGACCTGGCTCAGAGCGGGGCGGGGTGCTCTCCTGGGACGTAGCCTGTGACGACATCCGGTGGTGACGACGTTAGTCACGGAGAGGGGGCGAGGGTCCACTCCTGGTGCCGCTGGTCATACCGCGCAGAGACAGCGGTACGCTGCCCTGCTCTTTACAGCGGCGCGCGGGTCTGAACTGTGCTGGCCGCCTGTGCCCTATGGTGGTCCTTAACGTGTGCAACGGATTTTGGTTGAAGTCATTGTCAACACAGGTTGAAGTCAATGTTCGTGTCAACACCGAGAGACGGGAGGGGTAGCTTAAGCTGGACCAGTGCCGACGACGAAGCCGTGGCAGCCGTACCTGCGCCTCTGTTCTCTTTCATACTTTTTAGCGTTTCAACGAGCGCTTGGTGGTGCATCTAAGGGAATGCTCCACATTAGAAGATATTGAGGCAGGTATCAGATATGATAAAACGAGCTCACTTAAATCTGATGATATATTTTCAGGTTAAAAATATTGTTCCTGACAAAAAAGCTCTCTATTCAGTAAATATGTGCCTTAATGTGTCATTGTTTGATTGCAAAATCTTACGTCGCACAACATTGATTGAAAGCCAATTAAGGGCCGTCATAGTCGGAAGTCGCATTCACGAACGCCAGATGTGAACGATTCGACAATTATGCTGTGCTGTTCTGGACTATGGCATCGCCAAACGAAATGGCAGGATTTGAATGACTTTATTATGGCGTCGTTGATACCCAGGTGACCTTGAAACAATTTGCACGAAAAATTTTGCATAGCTTCGTGGGCGTGTCGATCAGAAACTAGAGGGGTTAGGGTTTCAAGAAAGATAGGGCTGTCAACTGCACCGAATGATCTTCAATATAGCTATTTCGGTTCAAAACTTCATACGGGTGTGAAGCCCTCCCCTTAAACCTCTCCTGTTTTCCGCAACTCGCGTCTGAATGTCCTATTCCTTGTTTCACATGCCAATCGTGGAGTCAATCACATGCCAATCGCGGAGGCATGTCGCTTTTGACGTGACAGCCGGCAACGAGCGGCTCGACTTTCCTCGAGAAAGTCTTGGTACAGTCATCATGAGTCAGCAATACATGACTAGAAATGCAGCCCGGTTGATCATTTCAGACAACAAACTGAACACTGATGTTATGGTGAGCTGTTCATATACCTGCTCTAAGGAGCTCTGACTCTCCTCAGACTGTGCAGTCTCGTTATCTGGCAGGTACTGGTCTACAGCTCGATTACAGTTTGTTCCGGGGCCATGCTCATGTTGCCCCTTCGTTCTGTCGCTTTATTTGTTCCCACTCCGATGATTGAAAGAACGCAGCTTACCCATCAGATTGTCCCCTTCTTTTACGAGACATTGCGCTTCATACAGACCGCAAAGGGCCGTTTTCTCAGCTCGGCAATAGGAGTATCGCGTGTTACGTCTCACTCAGCTGAACGAAATGATGCCTTTCACGATCTCCTTATTTTCTTCAGCTGTGCTGCAGCTGGTGGCCCTGGCAGCCATTCTACGTGGTTGAAAGAAAGCTCGGCCTGGAAGTTTTGCTCAGCTCCCGCTGCAGGGCGGGCTCATTTTCCAAATGGTCCGTGTGTGCGTGAATAGTCGTCCCAGACGCATGCAGTGAAGCTCGGAACAACGTTAGAAGGAAGACCCGTCCAAATAAGCGTCCGAAATTGACTGCCGTTCTGTTTGGCGCGAAACACACTTTCGTGTTGGGGTGTTTGAGGAAACAAAAATGCTCCGCTACTCTTGGTTATTCGCACGCCATTAGTGTTGAATGCATTTACGGTCGTTCCATTTCACTTTACTGATCATACCTAGCTGCTACCAGCGGCAATTATTTAAGTCAGGTTAGAGCTTATCTCGGTTACCCCAGCATCCAGGGTGACATGATCCTTTACAGGATTCACTTCAGCTGGGAGCGTGCGACATCCCAGAACAGATCATGCAGACATCTATGGAGAAACATGCTGGGCAAACAAGCGAGACTACGCAGACGATACTCACCTATGCAGATCCACATCGGGCGTCTCTCTACCTCTCCCCCCCCCCCCCCCCCCTCTGGTCGATTTCCCCACATGCACGTCAGGTGAGCGGCCACGGGACCGTCCTTCCGTCCTACGCCAGGTGGTGGTAGACCTGCTTCAGCGGCCGCACGCACAACGGGAGCTATGCGTGTGCCAAACATTCCGATAGCAACAGCACTTTCCACGGCCGGGCAGGCCACCGGCCATCCTCACAACCAAAGATGAGATTATAAAATGTCACAAGCTTCCCTCCGCTATGGAGGATATCACGGGGATTATAACGGACCCGCCCGAACGTGGAAAGTGCGCCAGTGTATGACTGTGGTACGGCAGGTACCTGGAAGACTGTGATGCAGGCCCACAGGAGGGAGTCGAAGTTTTTACGATCACACGTCACTTGTCCGGCGGCGTCCTTCCTACAGAACCTACACCCAAACAGGTTCATCCCCAATATACTGAAACAGAGGAGAGAAAAAATGTCGCGATTGGACGCGTCGTTGGACACGCTAACGCAGAGCTCAAGCCGCAAAAAACACACGTTAGTCGACCCAAGCTCATGTGCTGCGAATGATTATATACACGGGTAGATGGTTGTGGAACAGAACTGAATGCTTTTGACATGGCTGATCACCATCGCATGGCAATCAACATGTCACCGGATTAGAGAGCCGGATTGAATAAGCACGCACACACAGCGACATCGCAGATGACACAGTCTAGCAGCTCACCTCACCCATTTTCAAAAAGAATGATAAACTAGCGCTTCAAAAATTGCATCGGTACGATAACATAACAAATGACGGAATGGAGGTGTCTGATTCCATCACCAGCGATCACTAAGACCGAGCTTGATAGTGACTCTATGTCTTTGGACAGTTGGACGATAAGATAGCTTTTTTCGCTAATGTAACATGCATTTCGTAAAAAGAAAAGCTCGTCAAAAATTCGTAAGTGTTCTCCATTCATACTGCATAGTGTTTCTGTCCTATTGTAATGACTACGAGAGGCGCATATTCGCATACATCGCCAATGTGGGTCATCGGTTTTGAGAGAACAAGCTCTTCGTCATATATACGTGCATGTGATGACAGCCCCTCATTCTCTTGACACTTCTAGATGCATTAGACTTTTCTAATTGAGAATCAGCCAAAAGACACAATCGTTTCTTGTACAACAACTTTAAAGCAGAAGGGACGCTAGCGATCATAGCAGATGCCATTCCGACCCAACTGATATGGAGGCACACGTGTCACCAAGTGTGCGCCACGCACGTGGTCTTGCAAGGACCAACGTTTTCTCTGGCGCTTTGCGTTCGCGTACCTCGACCCAACACGCCCGCCATCTCGACGTCTTCCCGACTGCACGCGACGAGTGCGACAGTCTGTCAAACGCTCAAGCAGTCGAGCCACGGAGGACATGGACAGTGACAGACACGGAGCACCACGGCAGGCGACGCTCGCGCGCCACCGGACGCCACTGAAGGCACGACACCGAGGCAGACCACATGCCAGAGGGGAGGCTCTCGGGAGGTCGCCCCTGGCCCCGGAGGTGGTGAGCGGCAGGCGTCGGCCGAGCGGTCCGGCGGCGCAGTAGTGTGTTGCAGGCGAAAACGACGGAGGGCGCGAGTTGGTACACGGCTGAACCGAGACGGCTGCTCGCAAAAGCAGTGAGAGCCAGCGACGGTCCGAGCTGGACCAGATAACCGTTAGGGGCGAAGCTGTGAGGGTTGACTCTCATGCGTGGTTAAACGGACAAGTAGCAGACCCATGGAGCTGTCAGGTGAACGCTGAAGTGGGGTAAAAAAGACCATGTCACCCCTGGAAAGTTATGGGCAAGATACGTTAACCTAGGCTAGATATTTGTAATAAAATAATCGATGCAATCAAGGCGATGATGTGTTACATCGAGCCGGTGCACGCAACATGCCGGCACGAAGCCATTGAATATCGGTTAAGAAATGATGTGAGCAATTTCCCATCAGTATGCCAATGCCAAGCGTATAGTACGTCTTGAAGTAGCAGCTGCTTAATCATGGGCCATGGATCCCCTCTGTTCTATTTGACAAAACGATTGAGGAAAGGTTGTGTGCCTATCAATAAAAAATGTGATTACAACGTCCTATGGCCCTGCAATTATTCAGACTGGTTTCCGAGAACATCTGTGTACAAATCCAATATTTTGCCAAACTATCACATCGCAAATTACGCATGAAGTAGAATCGTGTCCTTAATCGGTGGGTTCCAAGTAAGTTCAGGAAGCATCGTTGCCGGCCCAGGTACACTGAATCGCAGCTTGCGTGTTACAGTCCTGAATCACATCCACGAGCTTAAGGATACCTTGCAACAAATTGTAGGCAAACAGGATTCGCACATTTGATCAATGCACATTTCAGTTACATTCAGAACTATAAGCCCCAGTACATTTTGCTCCTTTTCCGGCCATTGGCTAATGAGCAATCCTCTGAATAGGGTAATTCTGACATAAGTGATATCAAGCAACAAACAAGAAGTATTGCCGCAACAGCCCGAAGAGGAACTTTTCGGGACCACACACCATAGCGTAATAATCGCATTGATTTTCATCAGAAGACGTAAATAAACACCGCATCGCGCTGCCAGCCGTTGGAGGCCATGCCACATACCTGAAGATGAAGATAAACAGGATGAGGAGGGAGAAGAAGATGGCGACGTTGTCCATGGTCTTGAGCATGACGAGAAGCTGCCGTCGCAAGTTCGGCAGAAAGCGGACCAGCTTCAGAATTCGCAGCAGGCGGAACGTGCGCAGGACCGAGAGGCTCGAGCCGCCCTCGCCCGTCTCGCTAAACTGCGACTTGTACAGGTCCATGGCGCTGCAACGGCATAGGTATTCAAACACTGACTGAGACAATTTGTAGCCGTGCACAGCTGCACACAACTGTAACTGTGCCGAGCCTCGGCCACAGGGTTGTGCGACTGTGCACAGACAGGGCTGTCCCCCGGCTGCCGCGACTGTAGCGTTGAAGTGCGCGACTGTGCACAGACAGGGCTGTGCCCCGGCTGCCGCGACTGTAGCGTTGTACTGAGACGAGCATGTCCCATCGTGCAACATCGTGCAACATTTCGCAACATTTTCGAAAATGAGTGACAGCATTCCGACAATGTCGCAAAGCATCGCACAATGCTAAGGTGCGACCTTTGCGACGCATGCACAGGTACGGTATCTGAAAGCGTAGTCCTTAATGGCACGGGGTGTTATTTAGCCGTGTCCGCACCACGGTGGGCGGACCCCGCAGTGAGGACGGGAAGTAAAAATTCCTACACGAAAGATGACAGACTAGGCATCATCCGAAGCCCACCAGATAACTACGGTATAACCGTAGTTGCCAGAATGTGATCGCGCCACAGTTGTGCGGAAGCCACTTTGCCACACGACTGAACCAATCGTGGTGGTACGGTGGGCTGCAGCTGATCTTAGTTACTTACCAAGCTTGCTACTCACTCGTCCAGCACTCAGTCATTAAGCCTGCTGATCATGAGCACACTAAATCATGCACCCACTGATTCAAGCCCCCACTCACTCAGACACCCACGGGCTCAGGCGTTCACTTATTTACGCTGACTCAGACACCCACTCGGACAGTCACACTAACTCAGACGCTGAAAGTGACCCAGACATCCATTCAGGACATTCATCAACACGCGCTCGGGTGGGGGTCAAATTGCCCCACCCGAAGGCTTTTCTTAAATGGTTGCCGAACGGCGCGGCTTAACTGCGCTAAATGTTGCATGGCTGTAGACAGTTGGATAGCGGATCGTCTGGCATCAACAATTTAGGTGTTTCTTGTAGGGTCGCTGACCTATGGTAGGCGAAACTCAGGCCATATATTCAGCAAAGGCAAAATGTAGAGAATCGTTCAATCTGATCCAACAGCGGAGTGTTTGACAAAGCCATATGTCTCTGACATACTTCCTTAGGCAACACAACAATTGCATGAGCAAACTATATGAAACTAAGGTCAGGTATTACTGCCAGACCAAGGTCAAAACTATCCCGCGTAATTACTCTAGCAATTGCTGCATGGGGTAGTTCCTGGTGCTCATTTCGAATTTATTGATGACAGAAACCGCATCATGCACCTTCCATAGACTTCTTAAAGGTCAGGAAAGGTCACTGACCTACAATGACCACGGTCAGCATTCTGCTTTCAGGAACATACTGCCTAGCGTAATTTTTGTCGCTTTTCCAAACGTAAAACTCAACGAGCATGTGAAATTTTGCTTAGAACAGTTATCTAAGTTCTCGAGGCTCTTTTGCAACCAGCCTAAAATTTGACCTTGTTTGACATTATTTGACCCGAAGGTCATGACTAAGGAATGTCAAACTCTGATCTAAGTGAGTTTATGCGCAGGTCAGCATACCTGGTCAATTTGGTATCTCTAGCTTTCTTAGTTTCTGAGATATCAGGTGGGTCATATTGACCCCCACCCGAGGGGAGGGCATCTAACCGGCCACTCGGGTGCGTGTTAACTCAAACACCCATTCAGACAGTCACTCGGCCATTCTCCCCAGCAGCGCTCTCACGTCTAACTCTCTGCCATGACAGTCGTCGTTCGTTCACTTGTTCGAAGTCAGTCAATATCACTTGTCACTTGTCACCTGATGTCACTTGTCACTTAACCTACCATTACCCACTCATTTGGCCCGAGGAGTGTTAGGCTGACCAGTGTAGATTGTCATATTGACTTTTGTCTCACACAGTAGAGGAGCCACCAAGCATTACAGCCCGGGGAGGTCACACAGGGAAGGAAGAACGTGAAAGTCCAGGCGGGAATGATCTTTGTTACCGATATGGTTGCAAGTTGTACACATGAACAAAGAAATTTCACCGACGATTGGCACATCTGACCTTTAAACATTGTGCGTATCTCATAGACCATATCTCTGTTGTTGTTGGAGCTTTACTCCGCACTCAGCTACGAAGGCGGTATTACATCGCCTCTCTTTAGCCCTGGCAGCAAGGCCGGAGACGGCGGGAAACAAACCCCGTACTTCTGACTTCCCACGCGTGCACCTCCTGCGTACATCACAGGTAGGAAGGGCGGAGACGGCGGGAAACAAACCCCGCACCTCTGACTTCCCGCGCGTGCACCTCCTGCGTTCATCACAGGTGGGAAGGGCAGAGACGGCAGGAAACAAACCCCGCACCTCTGACTTCCAGCGCGTGCACCTCCCGCGTACATCACAGGCAGTTTCACAGTAACACGCTATCTATTGGTATGTAGAATGGCGACGCGGCACGAAAGTCAAACCTGTCTCCGGACCGAAATTATTTGTCGACAGCAGGCACCAGCGATCGCATGTCATGTTGCGGAATTCACCTGATGATGACGATGAGGCCATCGAAAACGTTGAAGCCGTTGCTGATGTACCCGTAGAAGCCGACGGCGATCAGCTTGAGCAGCATCTCCAGAGCGAAGATAGCCGAGAAAATGATGTTGCTGATCTCGACGACGGACGTCAGCCATTCGGGCTGGTTGTGAAACTCGACACCCATGCTCAGCGTGTTGATCATGATGGCCAGCAGGATACCTTTCTGGCAGTACGAGTGCTCGATGAAGCGTTTGATGCCGCCGCGGCCGCGGCGCACCGCCTCGCGCAGGCGCGGGCACGGCGGCGGCCGCGGCGGCGCCTCCGACCAGTCCGACTCGTCCGACGACCAGTCCGACTCGCTGGCGCCACTCCAGCTCGCCTCGCTGGCCGAGCCGGACGAGCCGGTCGGCGGCGAGCCGAGCAGCAGCGCCGGCTCCGAGAGCTGCCGACCGGCGCCGCGGCCAGCCAGCAGGCAGTGCGCCGCCGCGCCGACCGGTTCCGCGCCAGGCTCGGCGCCAAGCTGCGCCGGCAGCGCCGCGCTGAGCGCCCCGCTGATGGCGAGCAGCTCGGTACAGGTCAGCGGGCCCCTGTCGGCCGACTGGCTGACGCGCGGAAACACGGAGCTGCGCAGCCGGCGCAGCTGCGACTCGGCGCGCGCCAGCTCGGCGCGCAACGGCGCCGGCAGCGGCGCCACCTCGCTGCCGCCCGCCGCCGCCGCCGCTGCCGCCGCCGCCGCGCCCAGCCGCTGGATGGGGATGATGACCGGCTTGTTGACGTCGTAGCTGACGCTCTTGGCGCGCCGCTCCGGTGGCCGGCCGGCGTCCGCGCTCAGCCGGCTGCAGAGGATGCTCGGCGGCAGCAGGTGGTCTCCCATGTCCGCCCGCTCCCCGTCGCCGTCCGGCGGCGGCGTGTCCACCTCCGCCTCGGCTGCCGCCTCGGCAGCCGCCTCCGGGTGGCGCGGCGTTGACAGCGGGTCCACGTCCGACGCCTCGGGACTGGCGCGCGGCGCCCACTCGTCCTTACTATCACAGTAGTCGTTGTTGTTGCCGGGCGCGCCGCCCCGGCGCCGGCGCAGACTGAAGCGCGTGGGCGGCTTGCGCCGCCAGCGCCGCCAGCGCCAGCGCAGCCGGCGCCGCAGCCGGCGCCACACGTGCGCGATGTAGCGCAGGATCTCGGCGTAGCAGCCGGCGTTCTCCAGCGAGCTGCCCAGGGTGGATGTGCTCTGGAAGCGCGCCCGCTCCAGACGCATGCGCTCCGTTTCCCGCTTCTTCGTCTCTGAGAACTGCGTGGCGATGACGACCAGGCAGAGGTTGATCATGAAGAACGACCCGATCTGAAAACGGAGGCGAGGTTGGGCTGAAGCGGAGGGTGATCGTGGACGTGCGGCCTCGGTTCGAATGATACGGTAGACCGACGGGTTTTACTCTGAATGCGCCGAAGCAGCCGTCCCCTCGGCTGCGGCATTTGACCATAGCAAAGGGTGCTGACAGCCTGGAGCCATGAGGTCGATGGGCGGCCCGCCTCGGTTTGCAAAACAAAGAGCGGGAACTGAATGTGCGGATCATGTCACTACCGTCGCAAAAGGCTGGGACGACGATGCATTGAAAGGGCGGGATGAACCATCGCAATTGACTCGCTTGCCTGCACACAATGACAGCTGCTCAGCTGAAGTGAAACGCAGTTTTTTTTGGCGTCCGATTCACTAGTCCAACTGCCTAGGGCGTGCCTTGCACTAGCAAGCTTCTTCACAGCTAATCTCTCCGACGGCGCACGAGCCCCTGACGGATAACTCACCACGATGAGCAAGACAAAGTAGATGAAGTCCCAAAAGCTGTGTGCGTCCTGAATGTAGTACATGATGTCCGTCCACCCCTCCAAGCTTATCACCTGGAGCGGAGGCAACTTCAGAGGCAAACAACAGGGCAGGCAGATCGGACCTAGCAAGGTACAAGAAAGCCACAATAACGAGAGACGAGGTTCATGTAGACTAAATCGCTGCATAATAGGATTAAACAAACAATACAAACTAGATAATGAATGAGAAGAAAGCCAAACGAGGTAACGAAACGTAGGTGCATAGAGGATTACTCCGTTACGTAACGAAACATGTTACATCGAGAACGACTCAAATGAAAATAGTAATTTTGGCGTCAATGTCAAAGGCCTTTTCAACCTAAGCAGAAGCTCAAGAGCGAAAAACTCAGCAGAAACTCAGCAGACATTATCAGACTAGTGAAGCTTATCATTATCGCCATTGTGAAAGCTTCTGCATGCAGTGCACTTGCATGAATTCATAAGTGCAAAATGTAAAATAACAAAGGCAATATCTAACAACCGATGCAATAGCACATACCCGTGGTATGTGCCAACGCATGACATGACAACGCTTTTGCACAAACGCCTGCCATGAACATGACAAGCAGGTGTTTACTTCCAAACCAATATGACATAAGCATATTAACCCTCGCTGTGATGGGGTCAGGCATCCGCCCCACCCACTGTCAGGCGTCCACCCCACCCTACGGTCATGTATCCCCCTGCCCTACGCTCCGGCGTTCACCCCCCCCCCCCCCCCAAGGGAAAATATCCACCCCGACCCACAGTCAGGCATCTACCCGCCCCACAGTCAGTGATCCACTCAGTCCACCCAGCCCCACGATCAGGTATCCACCCCACCCCACGGTCAGGCATCAGCCCCACCCCACTGCCAGGTATCCACCCCATCCCGCGGCCAGGTATCAGACCGACCACACGGTCAGGTATCCACCCCACCCCACGGTCAGGTAGCCACCCGGTCCACCCCATGACGTTCTCAGTATGACTGTCGAACGGCCTACGCCTCACTGCCACTTTAGACCACACTTTGCCGCATTTGCTCCAAAGTTTGATGATATTTCAGGCCCCAGTTATGTTGAGTCGGCGGTTTAGACGTCAGGTTGTGCATGAGGTGCCAAAACGTGGCTCAATGAATCAGGCTAGCAATGCAGTAGTATCGTCTGTTGTTCTCATTCATGGACTCACGTTCACAAGGGTGTTCTTTTTCACATACAGTTGGCATTTTGAGGCCGTCTAGGCCATTGAGAAAAGGTGCTGTTAAATTTCTAAGTTTGATGCTCCCCATAGGTGCATTTCGCTAGCCGCATTCGTCGCTTTCAAGTACAGCAGTTTCCCCCCAGCACCTGTGAGGGTGCAGTGTGTTCCTTAAGTCCATCGCAGATCATTTTCAACAATGACGTGGACCTAGCGTGGTGTGAGCTGCAATCAAAATGGTTCGGTTTCACCATGTGCGAACGTGACCTCGAGCCCGTCGGGCCGCACCCGAGGAGGTAGCCACGTGACCGGCCGTACCACGTCCTTCGCACCACGGCCAGTGAAGGCCGGACAATAGACTTAGACGGTTACTATCCTGACTGCACAGGGAGGCCCCTTCAACACACATTATGTGGCACAGAGCAATATGGGTATCACTGGTGACATGCGTCCAGGAACGTACTAGGACCTACTAAAATGAACCGGGATAATTCAGACCTCCAACAGTTTATGCGACTTAAGAAAGCCCCACAGAATGGCCTGCATTCAACTTCGGCGAAACATTGAAAAACGGCTGCCATCGACCACAAAATCGACAGATATGCCTCACCGGCTGTCGTCCACAGCGTGAGACAGGAGTAACGGCCATATTAGCCCGTCCAGTTCACCCGTTAACGTGGCAAAGTAGCGCCATTTTCTCCACCAAGCCCGTCCGTCCGACGCGGAGGAGCAAGGTCCAGGCTGAGCGTTCCCATTTTGGAACGCTCAATACGTGTTTCTCGGCCGTTCAGTTCATCTTGAGCCGCCTGCCCCCCCCCCCCCCCGCCCCGCCCCCTCTCCATCCGGATCCTCGTTAGTTCCGGCACACAGTGCTCACTCCCGGGGAATGCCAGCAGCCCTGCGTCAATCGTACTTTTGCTTGGCTTCACTGCGCATGGTGACATGCAAACGGGGAACATTCAGTTAGCTTCGGGTTGTATGCACCGATAGTTACCATGAGAATATTTCCTGAGGGGCTGCTAGACGCCTTCCGCAAGCTTCGAGTCTTATACACTGCATTACAGAATTAGCCAAGGTGGCAGCCAGCAGACGGCACGGTGTCAAGACAAACATTGATGAAACAGCTCAGGTGCTCAGAACGAGAACGATCGACAAAGAGCAAACCTTTGTTAGTTCTGCATGCAAGCACAAATCTCATAATAAGATACTGGTGTTCAGAACAGGAGCAATCAGCGAACCTTTACAGTCTAATCAGGAATTACAGCAACGCAGTAAAAACAACGCTATATGAATGCAATAGTAACAATATGCAATAGTAACAAACAAAATACAAATATAAACAATAACGCTAATTGAAAGCAATAGAGATTTCGTCGTCTGAAACTTAGTCTCACGCAGTGAAACATTACCGCTGCGCTTGAACAAATTGTTACCCTTTTGTTTTACGTATGCGCTTTCGGAGGACACAACAAAAGGGCTAAGCAGCGCTCGCTATTAGATGTAAGTCACAAGATTCTAATCCCGTTTCGGAGCATCATATTGCTTCGCCGGCGCTGAGTACCTGCTCTCGTCATTGTTATCTGTGTGCGGATTATTATCAGTGCTTCAGTGCAAGCAGCGTCCGATAATGCACGGCTGCAGACAGTGCAGAAGCGACACCGACGCCATAGCTCAGAAATTTGCAGAATTTGTATGGTACTGGCCCCAGTGGCATGGAATGACGCCGTTACCTGGATCGACAAAACAATCTGGTGAAATTGACCGCCGAAAGCCGCCAGCCTGTGATCTTTTTTCGATGCCGTTACCCAATGACAGGTAACCATAGATGCCCCTTCCTCTATCACAGCGACGCAATAAACCGTGCGCTAACACCAGAAAACACAAAATTAAGTCGCAGCACTCCAAGCTACGAAAAAACAAACAAATGAAGAGGCTGGCAAAGAGGTGATGCAGACCCGGTAGGAATCGTCTTATACAATAGGTAAGGACAAATCATGTCGTTAACAAGGACAAATCAATGTTTACAAGGTGTTGTGCATTCAAGGCACCCCAGTGAGTAAATCCATGTTCGGCATTTACGAACACCTCTTGTCGCACATTACTCCTGCTTTTATGTGTTGTACGCTGCCCCGTCAAGTACATGACTCTTGCGCTACTGCCACAAGGCTTCAGAGCTAAGACGGGGATCTGACTCACCAAGAATATGGCCACCCACGCGAGGCCGATGTTGTCGAAGGACATGGCCCCCTGAAAGGGGTTCTTGTCGCCGGCTCGACACTCGGTGTAGTACTGGTTCCAGTTGACACACGACCCGTTCGTGGGCACGTTAGGGTTGTGCTGTCGCGCTGGCGTTCCACACTCCCTGCCTGGGGAGCACACAGCACGCGATAACATCTCAAACCTCTTGCCTGGGAACACAGAGCACGCTATAGCATCCCACACTTCTTGCCTGGGAACACCGAGCACGCCGTAGCATTCCACACTTCTTGCCTGGGAACACAGAGCACGCCATGACATCAGTATTTCATTATCATGCGCTCCGAGATGTTCCAGTATTAATGATCAGATGTGGCTGACATAACACCCGTTGAAGCCAAGATGAGCGGCCCTTAGACATGACCCAGCGCAGACTGAATGCAATATTCGTGCCTGACATTGGTTGGGGTGTCAGCAGCCTTCACCACTGCGAAAGGTGGTGCAGTCCCTCGAGTTTTTCGAAAGTGTCTCGGTCGTAGGGTACGCAAACAAAGCTTTGTTGTGAATTGGCAGATCAAGGTTGAAATATGTCAAAAACGACTGAACGCGGTCAATAGTTGTAGATTACACGTCTGCCTAGCGCATGTTAGAGTCGTTATGTACTATGTTGAACAAGCATTGTCAGTCGATGGCTTGGCTAAAAATGCTATTTTCGGACACCTCCACGCACTCACCAGCCTTCTAAAGCACTCAGACGTTCTACGAGCAGGTAAACAAATGGCTTTGCTGCGTCGCGAGACCACATTCAGCGGTGCACTCATCAGCGGCCGGATGTGAGCAGCAGCGCCGAGGTGCCGAAGCGCGCCCGGTCACGGACACCTCCACCATTAGCCCCGCCGTTCTTCGCCAATAAAGACCCGCGTCGATTGCAATAACTTTGACAGATCCCTGTCATTGGACAATTGCTGGGGCTTTATGGAGGTCATAAAGCGTGTTTCGTGCCTAACAGGAGCGCTACGTTCGCTGAGGCAGCCGGTGCGCCACAAGCGGCCTAAGCGCGCCTCTGTCGGAGCTCCGCCTGGCCCAGCCCCATGAGGCGGCGCCCCATGCAGAGAGAATCGTGCGGGGAACGTGCGGGAGAATCGTGCGGGGAACGTGCGGGAGAATCGTGGTGCAGGATTAATGAACCGGAGAGTGGCGCGACCGATTTTCTAGTTAGACCTTGCCTTGCGTTTATTTGATATATATATATATATATATATATATATATATATATATATATATATATATATATATGAGGCGTGTGGGTGAACGCACGCCTTTGTTGTGCTTAGCTGTTTATGCTCTTTGGTTTCGGTCCTGGTTTGTTCTAAAGAAAGAACACACTGCGTTCCTGATTAAAGCCTCGAGTGCCAACACTCGTGTTCCTGTTACATCGCCGGCACAACAGATCTGTTCCTTAGATGTTGCGTCTACCTCATTTGGAGAGGTCTCAAACCTTCTGGCGATTCGCACCAGTTTTCACGCTAATGCTTCTGTGCAGTTTCGGCACCGTGCTTGAAGCGAACCAGACCGCCCACTAAGCTCCTTAAAGCTGGGACCGGAGTACAAGTTAGGTGTTCAGTGTTGCCCGTAAGCGGTTAACAACGCGCCAGAAATGGCACACATGACAGCTGCTGTAAGACTACATGGAAAATAGCATTTACACGCTTGAAAAGTTCCCGAACAGAATACCATCAGACGGGCTTGGCAGATACAGACGGACTCCAATGCGGCTGGTTGGAATGCAAACTCGGTTGCCCAATGCCACTACCCGCCCTGACTAAGGCGGGGCAGAAGCGAACGCTCCTCACGTCATATATATATATATATATATATATATATATATATATATATATATATATATATATATTTGTACGTTGTATAGAATCAGTGGCACTCTGATCACGTGACAACTCAAACCAGTGTGAGCCTTTCATAGATCGTCAGCCAGTAACCTCGCTGCCAATTTGCCAGCTTACTGCTATTGTATTGCTGGGAACTCCCCTGTTGGATTGCAGTCAGTCCACTTGCGTAAACACCCCATAGACATGCCTGAGAGTCTAAAGAGAGCCACATGCTTGATTCACCTGCTGCATGCAGGCTTCCATCTCTCTCCGAACAAGAGAGCAAGAGCAAAAGAAGGAAAGCGAGGGAGAAAATTAGAGGGAGAAGGTGAGAGGGACGGAGCTTAAAGGAAGAGAGGGATGGTGGGAGGAAGGGAGGGAAGTAAGGGAGGGAAAGAGTGAGGGAGAGAGACAGAGGGCGAGCGAGTGAGGGGGTGAGAAATGGAGACAGCGATAAACAGTCAGATAGACGTGAGCCACAGAGGCGCAGAGCCAGGGGGAATAGGTAACGAAAGGGAGGGGGCAAAGGTCACGAACCCATTTAGGACCTCTCAATCATGAGGCCAGCGCGCCAATCACTGAGCACCTCCGGGCAGCGAACGGTGCTCCCACCTTCGATCTTGGTGGGAGGCAGATTGTCGCAGGTGTGTAAACCGTTGTCCTTCCCCAGCGAGCAGATGTAGTCCTTCTCCTGTTCGTTGGTCCGGTAGTAGGACGATATGGACCTGTCGGAGAGGCCGGCCGTGGCAGAGTGCTGAACACAAATAGAAGCGGGGGTTTTCGACTCCAGATGTCGCATCATCAGGGCCACGTGCACGGTCGGCGGTGGGACGTGCCTTTTGTCAAGTGCGCAACACGAAATTGTTTGAAGTGTGTTTTCTCCTCAGTTTCCGTCAACGCTTTACTCATGGATATTTCTGAAAATGGCAGGACTTTGCACGAGACCTTTGAAGGTATCGTCGCATGAGCTAACGTCCGTTGAGAACTGAGTTTATGTTTTAAAGTATGGTGCTGGGAGGATTACAGCTCAGCGCAACGTTTTCCCAGGTGCTAATCAATCCTGATTCTGGCACACCTGGGAAACGAAGCGAGTGATGAAGGGGTGGTCAGTCCCCGTTAGCCTCGACCGCTCGGCAGTAAAACCTCAAAGTTCAGCCATTTCAAGAAGAGGACCAAGCAGACTTTGAATGTGGTAAGCGATGCTCGTTTGCGATCTCGGCATACCGGGAGGCTTCCTTTCCGAGGGGGCGGCGCGCCTGCCCCAGCCCAGCTGAGCGGGCGGCGTGCTCGGGCCTGGTGGCCCATCTGGCCAAATTCGCCGTCACTTAGAGCACGGGAAATAGATTGCCGCACTGATCGAGTCACCTTTTTCCGCCGTCGGCTAATCAATTGCTAATCTAACAGAGCGCTGCGCCTTGTAACAATAACAGGTGGCGGCCGGGAGCGGCCGCGCTCCTGGTGGCTTTCTGCCCGGCGACAGTCTCCTCACGGCCTCGAGCACCTCCACTTGGAAGAGAGAGCCTCAGGCGCCCAGAGTCGCTACGGTCCAAGTGGCTGTCTGGCTGCCCCGCCATGATCGGCGCCTGGGTGAACTACGGCCTTCGAAGCGAAAGTAGCTGCATGCGTCGTAGGGTAATCAAATGCCATCATTTAGAGTGTCTGCCTGCATGCTTTATATTGGAGCTGGGCCACCACGTGGTCACGCGGGTCACATAAACATCATGAGTGATATGGCATAGAAAATTGCGACGGTACCCTTCCAATGGACGGCCTTCTCTGGTCTTCTCATTGTCTTTTCCAATTTTCAGTTGCTCTGCGACCACGGTGCCCCGGCCAGTCTACAACATTTAAACACCGGCCACATCAATATTTCATTTTGTTTTTGCTTCGGTTTGTTCGTGAACGACAAAGTCCCAAGGTCATTTCATCAAACAGCCTGTCGATGCACGATGCCGTTTGTTGCTATGTGCCTCCACGCCAAAGACTCTTATCCTGATGCCGAATTTCATCGGCAGAGGAAGGTGGCAATATGTATGATTAAGTAACGAACACTTCACGATTAATTCGATTAAATACAGCTACTAAGCGCTGGTGTTTGGCCCAGTTTCACATTCTTCTTGATATGTTGCTAACCTCCTTGATTTCTGCGACAATCAGCTAACTTTTATACTCTTGGCTGTGAAATTGTGTCATTGGTATGCGAGTCACTTCTTGCTCTTTCAGAGCTGACCCTTGTAGTGGCAAGTGGTTGCAGTTACCAGCTGACATCATGAAGCTTTTCCCCAGCGGCGGGAGCCCAGGACCACCCCTTCCGGTCACTGTCTCAGGTCAGGTCAGGTCAGGTCAAGTAACCCCCAGGACGACCTGCTGACCAGCGTTGTCCCCGAATTGCTTCATGAATGAAACACCGCAAGAGCGAGAGGGTCACTCAGCATGCCTAGTAACCCACGAGCGGGTTACTCAGCATGCCTAGTAACCCACGAGCGGGTTACTCAGCACGCAGAGTAACCCACGAGCGGGTTACTCAGCATGCCGAGTAACCCACGAGCGGGTCATTCAGCACGGTCCATCAAGCGCAGCACCACGTCCGTGGGGATCGTCTAATATTACTGCGCCACCTCTGCGCCCTCCATCAGAAGCACCACAGCGTCACTCGAGCCCCGGCGCCGTCTCTGCTCTAACAGTAACGGCCACCTGACTCCCATGCCGTCTCTGCACGCTTCAGACAATGTCAGCCCAGCAGCGAGGCCGGAGTCGCCGCGCCACGAGCGCTCTGCGTCGCTCGGCCGCACCGCGACGGCAGGGCGACCGCGGACGAAAGGCCAGGGGCGGCTCCACCCGAGCCGTTCCAGGTCAGAGCCGGGGGAGCCGCATGAGCGATGGCCGCGCGTGCTTTGCCCGCAGCTAGGTTTGGAAGCTCACCAGAGGGCTGTTAAAGACACTGCGGGCAGATCTTACGCAAGCTGCGTGTTAATGTTACATTGGCGTTTGTTTAATGCGTCTGGGTTAAAAAGCATTGATATTTTGTTCAAGATCTCCCTAACATCCAAGCTACTTTCTACAGCTACCAGCACTCCATCCCATTGACATTTTATCACATCTGTGGCTCACATGCTTGTAATTAAGCTTTCGTCCACCTAAAACACATCCACTTCGAGTGCAACGAGCCTTGCTTCATATCAGTCAAACGCGCGTCGAGTGAAGTGTGACACTGGCTCCGTAGAATAACACTCGTGTGACACTCAATCTACGCTTTCAGCTAAATTTACTCACATCCTGCAGATGTTCTAAGCCTTGCACCTTTACTCGGAACAGACAGTGCAGCGCTAAAACCTGTGCGTGCATCGACGACAAGACAGGTCCGGCCACCACCAGCTAGCACATGCATCAAGTGTGTACCTTGAGTCAGCCACGACGCGAATCTGATAATAAATCGGTTTCACCACTGGAAATGAGGGATGTCTGCAAAAGAACACGGGTTGATCATCAACCACAAGCAGCCAAATGCTGAACATGTTAAAAAGCAAATGATTGTTGGCAATCGCCAAAAGCGGGTGCTAAAAGTGAAAGCCAAAATCACAAGCTGGCTAACATCCGCAAATGGTGGCAGGTCAAGCGTAGATAAAAAGCACACCCCAGCCATTTACTGCAAAAATCGAGCATCAAAAACCTGCAAAAGGGCATGATGATTACAATCACAAAAATGGAAAGTAAAAACACGCACGAAGAAAAACTGGTTGGAAAGTGTAGACAGCGGGATGATTAACTGCTCGGCAAAAGCTTATTCCGGCTGCAGTAGCATCACACACAACATTCCATGCGGAAAAGATATAAAGGTTGGAGAGGAGACGAAGTTCTTCAGCCGTCAAGGAAGCCTCTAAGCTCCTACTTCTTGAATAGGTGCTGCCAGCGTCGGTGTACCGTACTTCTATTGCCGATTCCTGAACTCGAACCATCACTCGACATTATGACGCTGTCTCCATCACTACATCCGGTATAGGAGTCTGCGGCCAGTACAGCCACGCGCTCCAATCACGAGCATATCACAAAAAAGAATCGATCCGTCTCTTTAGGTCATTGGTATGCCACGGAAGCGACGCGAACAGCCTCCGTGACAGACAACAGCCCAGTCCGGACCACACCACAGAGCACACAGCCCAGACCAGACCACACCACAGAGCACCACAGCCCAGACCGGGCCAGACCAGTGCTAGTAAGCGCGGGATCCGCGAGCAAGCGGCGCGTCTGGTTGGCGGCCAGTCTGCTCCCCTCTGAGCGGCGTTAATTGCCCCGCGGCTATGAAGGGTCGACAGGAATGCAAACAAGACGTCAGTCACAGGCTCTACACACCAGATGTATGCTCCACTCCGTGCTCCACTCCACTCCAAGGGACCGAAAGGGACGTTTGAGTGGCGCCCAGCCACAGAGCGCGGAATGCATCCTGACATAAAAAAGGACGCCCTTCATTCTTCTCAGATGAGTTCAAGTAATTGTAAAGCCGTCTTTGCGTACCTACGTCCTATACTCCTGAAGGAATTGAGCTACGTTAGAGCGCTTTGATTTGACTCGTGCTTCGTGGATTGGCCGTCGCATGGACGCGACTCGGGGTAAATATGGAACTGACTGGAAGGTAGCGGGTACCACTCCACCTACTATCTCGGGACAGAAGAGAGACAGAGACCAGCACAACGTTGTTAGGTAACCTGTGCAACTCTTAACAGTCTTAACAGTCAGTCTAAACAGTTTCTCGAGATATTACTCAATTTAGGACCGAAGACGAGGGCACGTTATGTCGTTCGACGCTGCCCTTCCAATCTGCATGCAGACAGGCCACCCATAAACCGGCAATAACTTCGCAGCCTGCCAGTTACTGAACGGTTTCGTAGCTACTTTGTTCAACCCACACCGAATACTCTTGTCATTTGACCCAGGTCAGCCAGTTGCCAGGCCAGCTGCGTTTCATGGTCCATACAGGGTAGTGACTTACGATGCCTTTTCTTTAGAAAAGTCACATGCAAATGAGACAGGAGTAATAACGGATTCTGCTGAAATTGGACGAATAGTCGGGTATGATGAATATGATGGCAAATGCCAGGTAAAGGTCACCATGGGATGGCGGCATACAACCACCATGGGATGGCGGTATACGACCACCATGGGATGGCGGCATACGACCACCATGGGATGGCGGCATACGACCACCATGGGATGGCGGCATGCGACCACCATGGGATAGGCGGCATACGACCACCATGGGATGGCGGCATACGACCACCATGGGATGGCGGCATACGACCACATGTCGGGGTAGATGTTGGCTGCTAGAGAGCGACGCTTTTATTTCTGAAAGTGAATAAGCCTAATGAAACAAATATGCTAACTCATAAGACTACAGCTAAAAGTATCATTAGGAAAATGAAGGGCATGTTACTGAAAACCGCAAGTTAAGACGAAATTGGGCTCTTCACGTATGACTACATCAGAGCGCAATTCCAAGGTCAGCTTTCGACAATGCTAGGTGTCTAAATAAAAGGAAAAAGCCCAATCACAGAAAGTTAAATGCATTACCAACGACTGTAATATTCTACTATGGTGCGGTTCGACATAGCCAAGATAGCACACACGCGCACACACACACACACACACACACACACACACACACACACACACACACACACACACACACACACACACACACACACACACACACACACACACACACACACACACACACACACACCACACACACACACACACACACACACACACACACACACACCACACACACACACACACACACACACACACACACACACACACACACACACACACACACACACACACACACACACACACACATATATATATATATATATATATATATATATATATATATATATATATATATATATATATATATATCAATAGCTTATCTAAACCTGAGCTCAACGTTTTGCCTTATCTTTAAAATTGATATGAACTTTTGTGTTCGAAGTATATGGGAATGATGCAAGCTGTTCTGGAGGCATTGCTTTAAATGTCACGGAACGCAGATAACTCTCAATGCCCTCACCTCACCCCGCGTGAGGATTAATATCTTACAGAATGAAGTAATGCTTATGACCACCAGCACGTAACAATTTCTAGCAAGATCGATGTCTTGCTAGAAAAGACAAGGCAACCCCGCTTTTAATTTACACACATTTGTGTTTTTAGACACCAACTTGTAATTGCCAATGATAAAGGCTATGCATGTTTGCAGTTAGCTGATTAAGTCCGCCCAGCAGATAGACATAGAGTAGAATGTTCCCTCAGCATGAATCAAGCAAATATGTACGGAAAGCGCGCACTTACACTTCGCTTTAACACCCGGCCCGCCATGCCGAGAATAAGTGTGTTGATAAAAAAGCCATCAACCAAACAGAAAGTCGCTAGCTCTACCGTTGAATGATACTAGATCACGGAAGAACGCTTTCTACAATGCGTTCGTGTGCTCCATATGAAATGAAAATGTAGCAGCCCATCTCCACTTTCAAGTCCAAATCATTTGCAAGTTAATCGACGGTAACGGCCTACATTCCGAATCTAGACGGCAACTGCGCTCAATTCCGGCCGTGCACATCATAAGTCACATTTACACATCGCGCTCTGCATCCGCCGCAGCTCCCTGGGGCGCCGGCGGGCGGGGGCGTAAATGCCCCGCCCCCCCCCCCCCTTCTGTCACCGACGAAATTTGGAACCGCCCTTATTGTCACCTGGCGTCGAATGTTACAGAACTGATGCCATATATCTTTAAACGCGATAAACCACAGAAGCAAACACAAATCATCAAACATTTTATTTTCGGGAGTTGATTTGCACTGAAGTGTTATTTGCTGGCCATCAAACGCTGCATAATGCTTGAGACTAGCCCAATAATAGACTATCAAATAAAGGTATACTTAACATAACCAGCCCAAGGGCGTGTAGTTCCCTATTCGATTGGGGGGGGGGGGGGAGGGGGAGGCAGGATTGACGCTCCCAACCAGGAATGCAGTTCTTATATTTAGTAATCATTTTTATCATTCTTCGTTTACCGTAATTTAAGGGGTTTAGCACGCCCGCAAAAACGAATTTTGAGAAACTACACCTGTGCTCCCAACTGTGGAAGAAAGTGCATCAAATCTGGGGGAGAGTGTTCTAAGTGTATTTGGGAGGCAGGCTGAGCCATTTTGCTTCTTGCACTCATCCTTCTCCCTCCCTCATCCCCACGTACTTTACAAAACTGCACCCTGCATCCCTGCATTTACCGATAACATGGTTCTACGAAAGCCTAAAACAATGTCACTTTTGGTTTGTGACGTACAATCAGCTGGAAGCGCTGGCGACCTTCACGATCTTCGCATGATCCCTGCCGGTCCAGAGCTCGCACTTCCAAACATGATCTCTGCCGGTGTAGAGCTCGCACTTCCTAACATGATCCCTGCCGGTGCAGAGCTCGCTCTTCCTAACATGATCCCTGCCGGTGCAGAGCTCGCTCTTCCTAACATGATCCCTGCCGGTGTAGAGCTCGCACTTCCTAGCATGATCCCTGCCGGTGCAGAGCTCGCACTTCCTAACATGATCCCTGCCGTTGCAGAGCTCGCTCTTCCTAACATGATCCCTGCCGGTGCAGAGCTCGCACTTCCAAACATGATCCCTGCCGGTGCAGAGCTCGCACTTCCTAACATGATCCCTGCCGGTGTAGAGCTCGCACTTCCTAACATGATCCCTGCCGGTGTAGAGCTCGCACTTCCTAGCATGATCCCTGCCGGTGCAGAGCTCGCTCTTCCTAACATGATCTCAATTATTTAGAGCAAAATGCATGCAATTTTGGCATTAACAGATGCAAACATCATTTTTGGACGCCTCTGACACATTCATTTGGCCTTTTATGTAATGTGATGACAACTAAAAACGTTTCATCTCACGCCTGTCTGTCAATCAGAACGCAAAGTCTGAGATGCAATGGGCAATGTCAGAGGTCTACACCAGTGATGCTCAGCCTCTTACCTCAAAGCTGCCGTCCCCCCAGCAGTAGGAAGCCCCGGATGAATCCTTGGTATGTATCGCTTCAACAACCTCCGTTTACCTCTGAAGCTACAGCTCAGGTTTCTCCAAATAGCAAGCCTCCTAGGCCGGCAGGGCGTTTTAGCGTTATTACCTTTCAACAAACTGACCATTCGCTACATTATTTTAGCCAGTCAGTTTCTCACAACATGAACACAACCAACAGCAGACCACAGCCTTGCGCTGAACCCAATGAATTCCGTGTGGCGAGCAGCCCAGCCCACCTGTCTCAAATGGCAGGACGCTTTAAAACGCTGCGTAGCAAACTGATCACGTTCGTCGCCAGATCCTGTGGCCACCCATGATTCTTACGGCTATTAATAACCCTGTTTATTTGGTATTTTATACCGCTAAGCATGTGAAGTGAATCGTGTTCCGTGAATTTAGCACTGATGAAGTATAGTTTGTAGTATGTTTCCGTCACCTGCTAAAAGCTATTCTGATTAAACCTAATATGTTTAACAGCATCTTATGGCTCATCAGCCTGCTCATGCAGCGAAACGTCAGCGTTTCGACATGTGCTATGCACATGTCGAAATGCTGACGCTCCAAAGCTATGCTGACGCTCCAAGCGTTAGCGAGTACAGACCATTAATGAACTTTGAGTTTCGTCTAGCTGGGATGATCTGCTGTAATATGGCCTGGTCTATTGAAATTTGTTTCCATTTTCGTAATCGTGTCACCAATTGGTTCGCAAAAGTGTCAGTTTTGTCACTGATCATATACGACAAATCAGAAAGTTCTTTCACCGCTGCTGACAGCCGTAGCAGGCCATCCGATCGCCTGGGCTGTTTGTCTGGCCTTAGGCCGGCGAGCGGTGCTCCCCATGCGACCGGACAGAGCGGGCGGCGGGCGGGCGTCGCGAACCCGGCACCGGGCCGTCGAGAAGCTGCGGGGTGGCGGGTGCCGGCCGCCGGCACCGCCACTCCGGACAGATGGTGCTGCGTCTGGGCGGTCCGACCGCCGAGCGCGGAGGGCGGGAGCGGGGTCAGGGGCCGCAGGCGGGGCCGAGGAGTGGACCGGCGTCGGTGGTCCGAGATAGGTGCGTGCTACGCGGACGACGGGATCCTTCGGCTGCATGGATCATGGATCATGACCATGAAATTAGGTGAGTGATCTCAGATGAAATGGCGCGGAACAGCTGCCACGTGTCGATATTAATGTATATGATATATGAATATTAATATAATACATCAGAGATGACGGCCAAGGCACCGTGACCAAACATCATTCATGAAACATTCATATCACAGACCTAATCACATCACCCGAACTCGGCTCCACGTCAGCCGACAAAAAAGAGCGTAATTGCATTACACGGCAACACGACTGCTGCCACCGCAGCCCAAATGTCAAATGTCGAATCAGGATCCGGCGAGCTGATGGCCCACCGGGGTTCCATCCCACGCCCCAGACCTGTGACAGACCAGGGTAGCTGACCTGACCTGACCTGACTCCGGTCAGGCGTGCTGGCACAGTGGTGTCGACAGCTATAGCGTGGAAACCAAGTCTCTGCGTGGCGCAGTCAACAGTGCCGACGATCTCATCTCAACAGTGCCGATGTCGGTAACGATCTCAAGCATGTTCCTTGTCCAGCGGGCTTTTCTGAATGACTGCATCGTCAAGCAGGGGTAATGAAGTCTCGCCGATCGCTCCAGACTAGAGACGGATATTGTGGGATAGAAGGCGGAGTCCGCTTCGAGCTATACTGAAGTTAACGCGGCGTTGGAAAAACTGAGTTGCATTGATCGACTTCATGACGCAATGCCCTCGCATAAGCGGACAGTGGCTGGAACGTGTGCGTGATTGCACTGTGATTAACCTCGATGACATCATTCTGAGTAAACAAGTAAGAGGAAGTAATCCTTACGTTTAGATGTTGCAATATGTAGGACTGGCTCACCACGAATACAAATCTAGTGCGTTAACAATAACCTGGCAAACCATCGCAACAAGAAACCCGGCTATGTTGCTTCTCGCCGCGTTTCACGCAGTTCTCGCACAACTGAGACCAATGCCAACGCATCCAGCTACAGCGCCTCACGCCTCCAGACCATATATCCTAACTCAGCTCACACATAACTTGCCACGCGGTGCGTTGTAGCGCCACGTGCAACAAGCTGGCCCGCTTTCCGCAGCCGGCAGAGACCTGGCCGTCCCGGCCGCGGGCTGCTCCCGCCGGGCGGAACCGCGCGGGTCAGCAGAGCACGCCGGGGCCAGGCGTCAGCCGGCAGAGACCTGGCCGTCCCCGCCGCGGGCTGCTGCCGCCGCGGCGGAACCGCGCGGGTCGGCAGGCCACGCCAGGGTCAGGGGTCAGCTGGCGCTGGCAGCATCGGTATGGGTTCGGTGGCGCTTGCCGGCGCGTGGACGCGGCAGTGGCCGCCGTCGCTTCCCACCGGCGGTGGCAGTAGCAGTAGCTCCGGCTCTGGTGCCGACTGCAGTTCCGGCTCCGGGGTGGCCTCCGTGTTTGTTTTCTTTTCCGTGCCACAACCTCTGGGACCGTCCCGCCTCGACCAGGGTTTTGATGTCCGTCCTCCGTATCACTTTTCGCCAGACTTTCACGCTTCGCATCGAAGCATATCACAAGAAGTCTTCATACCAGACCTTGTTTCCATTCCCGTCGCTTTCCCCAGTTATTATCCTGTCTCCGTGTCCTTGTCCCTATTTGCCCTCGTTTTTGTCCCCGACCCGCCTTCGTCTCCGTCTCCCTGCTGCAAAATATCCGTGCTAGTGGATGAGCTCAAAAACCGCAAAATCAGCACCCGTCTCCCTGCATTGCCGCTGTCGCCGGATGCCGATGTCGCGGTGGATCGACCTTGATACCGACCTCATCCCCACCCCTCTTCTGGAGAGCGCCCTCCTGCCCCCCGCCGCTGCTCTTGATAGCTCCATCGCTTCTGGTACCACTCCAGTTTCTTGACCAACCCATCTAAACCTCCAGCAACCAATATTCATGGTAGCAAAATGTTGAACCGTAAATAATTGCTTAAATGCTATGAAAACATTGACGAAATAACTGGATTTTAAGCAGGGGCATGGTTTTTGAGAATCGGTTTGGGAGTAGTGAAAAAATAATGCAATGTACCGCCAAAATATGGATGCCTCCCAAACTAATGCACAATGGTCTATATGTTCTAGCATTTTACACGGTCTAGTTTGGGACACTAAGAGTCGGCCGTGAAAAACAGTGAATCAGCCGACCGGCCGGGCCATAAAAGATACACTGATTTGTCGCTGACATGTCACTGAGTCAGGTCACCGAGTCAGGTCACCGAGTCGGGTCAGCGAGTCAGGTCAACGAGTCAGGTCAGCGAGTCAGGTCAGCTAGTCAGGTCAGCGAGTCAGGTCAGCGAGTCAGGTCAGCGACATGGCAGGATCAAATTCGTGACGGCCGGATGCAACGCGCAGCGCAAAGTTCAAGATGGTTTTTAGGCTTTGTGTGTTTTTCTCCCACCCGTTGCCACGGCAGGCGACAGTGCAATATCGGCCATGCGAAGGAACCAAGATATTGACCAGGCAGGCAGAAGGTCAGGCGAGATTTGATGACGCACGTGGGACAGCCCAGTGAGAATGCCGTTGCACTTTTTGACGAGAGCAGATACGTGAGAGTCCCAGGCGAACTGCTCGTCCAACACCACGCCACGGCTCCTCAGGTGACGTGAGATACTGGAAGTCCTGAAATATTCACGTATTACATCCTGGCGGGTCCTAACAGTAATGGGAGGCATGCCTCCACATGTTGGATGGGAGCGGCAGACTTTGAATATAATGAGCATGATCACGGAAGTTTGAAGAGAACCAGGTAGGATCACTGGAGTAGACTTGAAGTTTGAACAGAAGCTTCGAATGATCGATCACATCAAAGTACTTGGATAGACCCAGATAACAGAGAAGAGTGGGCTGCTGACGGTCAGTGGCGGTAAAAGGAATGGTCAGATACAGTAATGAGCGCGGTTTCTGTGGAGAGACGGGATTAAAAACCGTGCTGGGATGAGGAAAGGAGGTTATTTCCAGTCATGTTGGAGCAAATCGGCTTCTATGCCTACCCTCTCGACAAGCTTTGGAAGGACAGGAACGGATGTAACTAGGTCTGAAGTCTGGAGCGTCTGATGGGCCTCCGGACCTCTGAAAGGGATGCGCTATGGCACGTAACAGGGAGTCGGTAAACTCACAGGATGTGAGACAGGTGTTGAGAATGCGATGGATGACGTGGCCAATCGTTTTGAAATAACTATTCATTATCTTAAGCCAAACAGAGGCTCATGGGAGATGTTTGCATAGAAAAGAGAACAGGACGGAGCGAGTCAATAGCTATAGGTTTTACAGAAACAGGCACTGGCCCAGGGTAGATAGGACGGGGGTTCCAGAGGCAACAGCTGGGACAGATGGAATTTGGTCAAATTTGTTTAAGGGCAATGCAGTGCAGAGTACTGCACTTTGTCATTGCAGCAATTCTGCCTCATAATTGCAAAAGTCGAATGCTTGTGCTGGGCAACCTTGGAGTATGCTTCAATCGCCATCGCCTGAACTAGTTCTCTGGTCCTCGAATTGAACATGCAGTGCTACATGCCTGTGGGGTCGCTTTAACGTGCATTTGGCCGTGGCTGCCTTTGTTTGGCTCAGGTGCTCGATGCCGCTGTTCCAGCATCGTCGTAGACATGGCATAGATATCACGGCACATTGACTAGTGCATCTGACGTCGTGCTGGCCAAGTGTGTTGGGCAGTTTGGATGGACCTGAGATTGCTTAGAGCTGCCGGCTGCCCCCGGAGAGCGCCAGGGAGAGGTTAGAGCTGCCAGCCGCCCCCGGAAAGCGCCAGAGAGAGGTCAGAACTGCCAGCTGCCCCCGGAGAGCGCCAGAGAGAGTGGCAGCTCTATGTCCGACCTGCTCCAGCCGTAAACAAGACGCGCCGGAAGCCATATGGCCTGCGAGGCGAGTGGCAAAACCTGTCGGCTTTCGCAGTATCCGTCGCTGAGATGCTGGCTTGTGGAGGGTCTCACGCAGCCAAGCGATATATTGGCTCTGACACCGCACATAAGAGGTACCCCCGGCGCGGTAATTTACATTGTGCTGTATGGTATCATTCAGTTGGAACATGTGTTGGCATTGCAAAGAAAAACCACAGCACCATGCAATTTATGTCCGCTGTTTTTTTCCAGATCCTGGTGGATAACTTTACAACCGGAAAGGACGAAACAAACACGAGTTAATCCCTGCCTATGTTGCCAAAAAAAAACGTCGGTCACGTGAATGATTCATATGAAGGAAGGGGACATCTTCCCTCGACAACAAGCCTAAACAATGAAGCCTGGACCTCCATTGCATCGTTGACTAACGTATGCTCCAATTCATTAGCAGACGCGGCCAGCACTGAGCATCAGACCCGGCCGCGTCCTTCATTTGAACCCAAAAGACCCAAGCACAATGTGACCCTTCAAAGTTAGGCGCTGAAAACCAACCGGGAACAATTACAGACGTGCTCATCGGGCGCGCGGCCGTCGGGAGCACTGCGCCAGCCGCATCGATCACCGGCTGAGCCTTGATTAAAGCGGGCAGGACAGCAGCGCGGCACGGCACCGCCGCCCGCAGCGTCGCACCACACCGAGCCAGGAGCATGCAGGGAGGTGGCCTCCCCGTCCTGCGTGCTCTCAATGTCGCACCGCACCGAGCCAGGGGCATGCAGGAAGGTGACTTCCCGGTCTGCGTGTCTGCAATGTTGCACCACACCGAGCCAGGGGCATGCAGGAAGATGGCCTTCCCGTCCTGCGTGTCCGCAATGTCGCACCACACCGAGCCAGGGGCATGCAGGAAGGTGGCCTCCCCAGTCTGTGTGTCCGCAATGTTTCGTGGTGCGCCTGGACACGCGGAGACCGCAGGCAGAGGCGGAGAGTGGAGAGTGGTTAGTGCGTGAGATGGAGATAAGCAGAAGTTCACAGTCAATAAATACGATGGCTACGGCCGGACGAATACGCGATAGGACTAAGCAAAAGTTTTTGCTTCATGAAGTTTTGTAATCATAACCTTATCAATTTAACGATTATGAGTTATAGTTATAATTTTTGTTCGCCGAGCCACTGCAAGGTGCTGACCACAAGATGGGAAGACCACCACATGGATAACTATGTAGAGCAACTTAAGATCGCTTTCAAATTTTTGTTATTGCCGGATTTTTGTGGGGCAATGTTACGGTTTTAGAATGACCATAGTTAGCAACACAACCACTTATCTCATACTTACTTGTTTCACAACTGTTAGTTGCCTTACAGTAAAAAAAACACACGCTGCAAAACTATCAGCTAGTTGTATTAGTCGTCAATGCATGACGTGGTTAAACGGGTTTCTTACGTGGGTATTCGAACTTTGAATGTATAAAACGGCTTCAGCGACCTGCAAAAAAGTAGAATGGTCAGCAGTCACGCCCCAGGGCCGGGCTCAGTGCGTTTTTGGTTTAATATCGACTATGGTAAGCAGTTCCCGCAGGTCACCTCGCCAAAATCGATCTTCATAGCGCCCCATATGCGGCAATAAAAGAGAAATCATGACCTGTTCGTAACGCAGGCCTGCGTCATGGCGATACTGAGCACTGGACTGATCGGCTTAACATGCACAGCCACATATCAGGAAGGCAGGGTTATGAAGCTTGAGTCTACGGGGTAATCTGCTGCAGGAGTTCAGCAGGTCTCTCACGACTAAGACCGCAACTCTTGAAGTTTGCCTTCTTGGTGCTCACTTTACAAGGTGTTGCCGGCAGAACGGAGTTTTAGGCGCTGAAAGCCGCCTTCGTATTGTATCTGATCTGGGAATTTTATGCAGAATAAAGAGATAACAGGGCTATGGCGGCGTCACCTGGGGAACTTCTTCCTGCGTCACTGTCGTAGTGTATCAAAACAACTCGGCTTCCTTCCACCCTGCCACCTACTCAGCGAAATGAGCGGTGTCTGCGGACTGTTAGAGAGGTGCTAAGGTATGCTTGCTACTTGCCGTATTTACAGGCCCGGGCTAGTTGTCTGCCCCTCACGGTTCAGAAACAATTAGTCCCCAGCTGTGTCGACAAAACACGACGCCGACTGTCCTCACCAGAGGCTTATTGCGCTAAGTGTATTAAAGTTTCTTTTTTACATTGTGTTCCAGACGTGGTGTAATAATATGTGCCATTTTAGAGGATTCTAGGTGATCCTTTCTAGTAATAAACGTCACCATCAACCGGTGGCTCCTTGAAACATTGGCCGTTGGCCTGAAGCCCAGTTGGCCATTGGAGCACACAACGGAGCATGGCTAGCTTTGTATGAAATAGTTCGACATTAAAAATGTTAAAAACCGTAAAACTTTTTGAAGATGGCCGTGGCTGATTGAACGCTGCGTGCTACCAAGCGTTTTTGAGCTTGCGTCGTTAATTAATATGGTAACCGCTAAAATCGAAATCATCAGTGAGCTTTGGTTTCGTATGTCGCATAGCAGTGTGCTCGGTTTGTTTGTTTGTTGTTCATTGTCGATGATGGACATGCAGCAGCACATAAGGTGATAAGCAGATTGGCGGAAAAAGCGGAACGAATAAATCTGAACGCCTTTCCCGACAGCGGCGACAGACAGCCATCGCCGCCAGGAAGCACTCGACCTACCGCGCCCTGACCCGATCTGCCAGCTGAGACGGGCCTCGCGTTCGCTGCCGCTCCAGGTCTCACTTATACGGTCTCTGGCTGGCGGCGGACACCCGGCTGGCTCTTCATGTGGATGACCATTGAACACACCGCTTATCGGTATATGTATTGGTATCGGTATTGGTTATCGGTATTGGTGTCGGCATCCGATATCAATATCTGTATTGGTGCCGGTTGCTGCGGTCGCTTGTTTCCACCGCCTTCATAACGTTTGCTCGCCATGGGCTTAGAGGCTTTCGGCGAAGGAAAATGAGCCGTTTCGGCGCCGGCCAACGCTGGCTGGTCTTAAACTGATCCGCTGGTTTTCATCCAGGCCCCCAGACGGCGTTGGAAGCACAGCGTGATTTCAAAATATCTTTCCTTCCGATCTATGTTTCGTTGGTTGGACGGAGTTTAAAGCTGTCGCCCACTGGCGATTAGGTGCAGTCCAGCATCACCTGATCGCTGGCGAGGGCTCTAGCATCGGCTCTCGACCACAGCGTCTTTTGTCTTTACCTGAACCTGTTGTGGGAGATTCAAACAAATGCATTACGTTTCAAAACGTCTATGGCTTTAAAACATGCCTTGCCACAGCTACGACCTGTCGCTGCATTACAGTGATTTTGGCAGCGTCCTCGAATTGCTGACTGGGTGTAAAGCAGCACCCTATGATGAGTTATCTTTCACTCCGTTTGCCCATATTGAACGTGCATTTTCACTCCTACCTGATATTGTCCAACCAAACATATCAAACTTATATTTCCCTTTCAGATGTTTTAAGGTGTCATCCAAAACCGAGCTCACTTGAAACCATCAAGTACAAACAAGGCTTCACAAAAACTTGGCACCCATGTCTATATCCTGCGTCACCTACATTCGAATCAAGCCCATGTATGTACAGAGCAAAGGCACCAGGTACCTTCAAGCCCGAGAGCATCAGCGACTCCAGCCGCTTGCATGTATCAAGTTTGGTTTGTTTACAAAATGCATCACAATGTTCAGCTGTGCGCCAAAGTGCAAGGTTTTCACGCATCCCCCATTTTTTTCGGTCACACCGCCCAAACATTATAGCAAAGCAAAGCCTGATGCAAGCACCAGCAAAGCCTGGTAGAACATTTTGCTGCGCGTATTTCTTTTACCATAAAAACTTGACCAATAAACTGCATCACTTCTGAAATGTAGAAGTGAAAAATTCAAGAAATGTCTTCTAGTTAAATTTACAAGCTGAATATCACCGCTTGAGCACTCATTTTCACAGACTTTAATTCAAATAAGCTGATTACAAAATTTTGCCAAAAAAAGGTCAGTCTTTTTATGTATGTAGTTGCTTATATTTTCTTAGCATCATACGAGTGTGGTACAACTTTGTTCTTCCTTCCTTTCCGACTGCCTTTAAAGATATCATGTATTGCTTAAAATGTTGATCAATTTCCCTGCAAAGTGCCCCAACTGCAAACTTGCACGTATTTTATAAATGAGTTGGATTACTTCGCCACCCGCCTAAACATGTTTGATATGCAACCAAAAGTCAACAATTCACAAGGAATGACGGAGAGATTTTCACGCTCGGAGCTTATTTTTACCGCCATTTTGCCCCGTCAATCCCCGAG
>NW_023596251.1:5415782-5574625 GCF_011947565.3 Pollicipes pollicipes
TATCTCTCTCTCTCTCTCTCTCTCTCTCTCTCTCTCTCTCTCTCTCTCTCTCTCTCTCTCTCTCTCTCTATCTCTCTCTCTCTCTCTCTCTATCTATAATGACAACCACGATGCTCGGGCAAAGTATTCCAGGGCAATGGAAGCGAAAATGAACGGCATCCCTTCCGCGCGGAGCGTTGCACGGGCACCAATTTTAGCCTTTCCGCTAAACATTCAGCACCAGCGCTTACTCTGAAGCGGGAACGCGACCGAGTGAGTAGCCCAGCACGCCAACACCGCAGCGTTGGGTTTGGGAGCCGTTTTGCACAGGACGGCAGTTTGAGCTGACAGTTGTGCTGGGTGGCCACAAAGCAGGCGTGGTGTTTTTTCGCTGAGCAGTCCGCGGTGTTACAAGTCCGACTGGCTGGGGCTCACCGCCGATACTCGAAGCGGCTGGGGGGTATCTACATCCAAGGAGATACGTCACAGGGTTAAGCAATAAGTCCTGAGTCGTCCTCATCCAAACAGCGTCTGTTTTATTTGAAGCATTACGCGGGCCAATAAGGCAGATTTCGCCATTCTGGACTTGATTGGCTGCTATTTCACATAAATCGGTTTTAGATGTTGCTTGCTACGCAGAGTTAAGTAAGAACGAATGCAAATGTCATAAGCCAAACGTAAGAAGTGTCGCGACTCGTTGTGTTTTGTCTTGCTGCTAACGAAGCTACCCAACACATGGTCTCGTGTCCCCAAGGCAATCACACGTCCGGCTTACGCCAAGAACCGGTTTAATGTTCATGTGAAAGAGCCTAAAGATGCGACTGCAGGACGAAGTTCAGACTACACGGAGGTGAAGCCAGCCTTTTCAAATGACGCAATCATTGGCTACAGCGACTACCACTTCAAAGCTTTGCAGAGGCTTTTGAACCAAACGGTCATCGAATGCCACAGCAGTGACTACATCGCTTAACGAATGGGAAACCAGATGCCGCTGGTGTTTTACGAGCTGACTTTCCCGGACGCCTGGTGGGTCTCCGCTAATCACAACCACCGAATGCGTGCTCCGTAGGGGCCATATGTCTGAGTTCGATTCCAGCCATCGGAAACCTCTGCTGGCCCCTTTTTCTCGGGTTACAGGATAAAAATTATACAACAAAAAGTCAAAGGACAAAGTCAAATGGCAAGAAGTCAAAGGGCCAAAAGTCAGACAGGGTAAAATTCAAATGAAAAATGGGCAGAAAGCCAAAAGTCAAAGGGAAAAAAAGACAAACTTCAAAAAACCAAAAGGATGAAAGTTAGTTGCAAGAATCAAATAGACAAAAATCAAAGGCGATAAAAGTCAAAAATATTAACATCAAAAGACAAAAGCCAAACGGGCAAAGGGTCAGATGTATTAAGCTCGAAAACGATAAATGTCGAAAGCAAGTCAATTAACAACATGTCTTAAGGATTAACTGTAAAATTAACAACGGCAGAGCAGGCTGTAAAATGACTTTCGTGGATTTGACCGGGTTCCAAAACATAACATCGTGCGCCTCTGGTTAGGCGTTCGCGGGGCGGACTTAAAGTGTGTGTGCAGGGGGGGGGGAGGGTAGCGTTTTAAGAGCCCGCCCGCTCAAACAGTCGGAATAAGTCATTTATCGGCTCTGTAACTCCGCGAAAGGAGCATAGGCCGGGTCGCAGATTTGGATAAAAAGGGCTCTTTCGCGTAATGGCAGTGCAGGGTGTAGTTTTTTAAAATGGTCGTTGGCTAAAAAATGAGAATTGGCTCAACCTACCCCAACATATTTTCACAGGTTTCTCCCCAGATTTGGCCCACTTTCCTCCCAAAATTTGGTGGCTGAAGCCTAGGTGAGAGGTGGGTGCCGAAGCCTCTTCCTCAACCGGAAAAGGAAACCACACCCCTTGCTAAGCGTCTTAACTCGCTATGATTTTTCGCAATGTGATGTCTATAGCATCTGAACAGAAAGCTCCATCGCTGGCTAATGGTCTTAAATCACCGTGATTTTTTGCGATGTGACGTCTTTTAGCTTGTCTGTTTACGATTCCTTGAACCACAGAAGACCATGGTCATAGCAGAGCCTTTCCCTCCGACGAGCGGGGGCATAGATTTTGAGCTATGGAAGATTTTTCAGGTGGTTTCGGGCACTCTAGACAAAACGGAGTCTTCTCACATAGAATCCTCCTGGGGAGGCTATCTAATGGGTTTCTTGAGCTTTGGTGCGAAGAAGATAAGGGAACGCACACTATAACTTTATGGCCATTCTCTTTTCCGAACCCTCAAGACAGTACCATACTTTTCTAATCTATAGAACGTGCATGTCACGTTTCTCTATCATTTCGGGCTTAAGGGAGCTTTAGGTCACACCATTTGTTGGATTACTGAGACTAATGAAAGGAGAAGAAAATTTTACACATCAGGTAGCTACGAAAATTTGTAAACGGAATTTGTTGCTTGTTAGCGGTCACTTTTGTGATTGAATAGGTTAAAGTCGTAAAGAGTAACAGCTACTGTTAATAGTGTTTGGCCAATTTTATCAAGTGCCCGTTAAAGTGGTAAAGTATTAACAATTGCATGGGCAGGTATAGTGATGGGATGAGCCATGTAGTTTTCCATGGATACTGTAAGCAGATACCTTTTGTGTAGAAGCCTCAGTCAGATTTACGACTTGATGCAGAAAGGGTCAGAAACACGAATTTATGTCCACTAGCTCAAATATGGGGTGGCAACTGCTCCCTTGATCCCTCCCTGCTGCGCCGTCACTTACTACGCCCACAACTAAGGGGTATCTGCAGGCGTGCAAGGGGCCATGCTGACATTCTTAAAGGGGCCCAGACTGAATGTAGGTGAGACGCACAGACTTGTGGCTGTACAAAGCCTAGTAAAGTACACAGCCTAGTAAATTCCCTGGAACTGATCTGGAAATCAGCGCGCAATGGACAAGAGTTTTTCAGCTTACTTGCTTGAGGGCTGCCCGGCATCTCTTTCATTTGGGCTTGGATTTCTTTGGGCTTGGAACTTGGATTTCTTTCATTTGGGCTTGGAACTCGTCTTTTCCCTTTGATATACAAGTGGGGAAGGCTACAAGGGAATTGGGAGACAAGTGGGAAGCCTATTCATGACGTAGTCCCTTCCGTACTTAATCTCTTTTGAGTTTCACCCCTGTGAGATCTTACATTTAATTTTTGTCTTTTGAGTATCTACATTTTGCTTTTATCTTTTGAGTTTTAAGCAATTAACTTTTTGCTATTTAGCTTGCTGTCCTTTTGACTTTTTGCATATTTAACTTTTGTGTTTGTTGTTTTATCTCTTTGGTTTTCTGCCATTTGACCTTTTGGCTTTTTGACTCATCGCCTTTTTGCCTGTTTAGCATTTGACTTAAATTATGTTTGACTTTTTTCCCATTTGACTTTAACTCATTTGACTCCTTGTCATTTTCCTTCCTAGCTTTAACTTTTTGTCCGGTTACCTCTCTCGCGTCGGAGCAGTGCCTTATGTTTACAGCTCTTCGGATGAAAGTGCATGCACCCTTAGTGTTCTATTGGTGCACTTCCGCCTCCACTGATGCTTCACCGTTGGCTTACATGTTCTGGTGCGTGAGCTAGTACAGTGCTTTTCTGTGAGCTCGGAAAAAATGAGGCACAAATTTGCAGCGACTGTTCTGAAATTCTGAACGCATCTATCGCCGATCGCCTTAGCTTCCCAGCAGAATAAGAAGGTGATTTAATTTGGTCTGGTGGCGACCGAAGCAAAGTTTGCCGAAAGACCAAGGTAACGCTCCGGGAAAGTCTGTGAATTGTGAAGGCCTCGATACGTATCAGGCAAGAGGAAGAACCATGAGACGCGTGGTGAAAAATGTTATTGCCCGAAGCGGAACATGAGTGGGTGAGGCTACGTTCATGAGGTCAAGAACAGGGCTTATATGTGACCATAATACCTGTTCAAGGGCAGGCAATGCACAGGGACAGCGAACATACAGCCCTCTTAACGTGGGGTTTCAGCCCACTGTCTCGCGACGTCTCGTTACTCATGCCAGGGTGCAGTGCTGACATCCCTGAATTGGCCCTGCGACCTTCCATGTAGCGTATTTTCAGCCTAAAACTTGTTGACAAACATCGCAGCGTCAAAAGCAAACAGTTGCTAGCACGGACGATACGGGCGGCACGATAAGACCAAAATTTAGAGGAGATACTCGAACCTCGCCCGGCATCACTTTTGCTAAATGTATCGCGCGATGCATTCAGATGTTTGAAGAATGCATAAGGCAGTATGCGAGCCCCTCCACCAGAGACCTTGACCATGACCGTATGGCGAGAACGCACGTTCTGGCGAGAACCAGAGCGGCGAGAGCCTGCAACCGAACCCAATCGAGTCTGACACGAAACGAAGAAGAGGAACGGGTCATGTACGGCGGTGAGACCTCTTTCTTGAGCAGGAGGCACACAGGAGGAGAACATTCGACGTTGTGACTAAAAACCAGCGGTGCAGACGGCATGCCACGAGAACAGCGGTGAAAGGTGAAATCGCAGGCACGCAGGCAAGACACGGAGAAAAGAAAGAGGAGGAGCCCAAGTTCAGCGATTCATATGAATCATTAAGCTGTTGTTAAGTCAGCCATATCGTAGTCTTGAGATCGCTACATAACTTAATGTGTAAAATTAACTAGCTTTAAATGTCCAGCTAGAATGTATGTTCCAGGACGATGATTCGTTTTAACATGCATAAACAAACCTGCTCTCGCAAATAGCAGTAGTGATCCCGGATACTGCGCAGTGATCGCGCATTATCCGTGTGGCTCTGACGTCATGGTTCTGACGTCATGGTTCTGACGTGGAATCCGCGGCGCGAAGAGGAGGGCGTTGAAGCAGTCCAATGCAGGCCAGGCGGATTGACCGGCACACATGACAGTGCTATGCAGCATGGCGTGCAACTGATCCCAGGTATGTGCTTCCATCAGCAGCTCAAATATAAATTGAGCTCAGCACGGTGCATCGCTTAAGAGGTTTGCCAAATGGGGCTAGTAGCGAACTAAGTTCGCACTGTACACTTGTCTGAACGCGGCCTCAGCTGCTCGCCCCGCACAAACGGCCGTTTGACCGCGCCGGTCACGTGACCTGTCCAGGGGTTCCCAAACCACTCCAGTGCAACGGTGCTTCTACCTGGTAGGCCTGTAAGACTTGCTCATGACCTCAAGTGTTTTGGAGCTCCGGCGCACGGGTGTCAATTTTGGTAAATTATAAGGAGGGGGGATACCAAAGGCCCGACAACCTACATTTCCCCGCCCACCCACTTTTTCCCATCGGGTTTAGCCCACTTTATTTTGGTTAAACAATATATGTTGTAATCTTTGTATAATTTACACAAGTTTTTAATTTAAGCAGAATAGAGTCATGCAAGGTTAGATCCATGGAGCAGACACTGAACGGACGCATCTCTTCTGATCGGCACGTAAAAGCGCCCTTTCAGAGGCCACTTCAGGGCGCCGATGCCGCTCTTCTGAGGCGATCATGGAAGGCGACACACATTTTGGCTGTGGGGGACGACGACGAGACTAGCCACGAAGGACCTAGGTCGGCCTCATTTTCCAGAGCTTTTCATTTTAACCTCACAAACCATTGTGTGTCTTATGGTGCTAGGTATGGAAAGTCTATTACATCGTTCATCCGCTCAGCTGTTACGAGTTGCATCTTGTGGTGAGAGCAACCATGACTCTTTATTATGAGTGGTACGAGACACTACTACGCAGAAAGATCAAAGTAGATAGTCTTTGTGTTATGATCATCTTTCACCAACGTTTATTTTTGCATCATTCCAGCCAAAAACATTGCGGAGGGCCAAGCCACCATTGGAGGGGGGGAGGGGGGAGGGGGGAGCGCTCAACATTGGGGAGGGCCAGGGCCCTCACAAAAGCATACAAATCGACATCCGTGTTCAGGCGCGCTGGATGCTGTTAACCTCTGTAATCAAGACCTTTTTAAGTGAGCTATGAAGCTGGAAAAAGCACCATTCACGTCATAGCGGTTGACGTTATCATCGGCCATAGATGTCGTCGACATCAGACTTACTTACCCCGCGTACGACACGTTTGGCGGCAGCTGGAGAAAGCACCGCTGCCGGAGGATGCCAGCCCACAGCTGCACGCCCACGATGCCGAAAATGAAGAACACGAAGAAACACAGCAGCAGCACGTTGCCTAGCATGGGCAGCGTGTCCAGCAGCAGCATCACTAGAATTCTCATACCTGAAACGGCATCCGCCACTGAAATCGGCGCCCGGCCTTTGATGCGACCGTAATCACATGCCCGGGCGGCCCGCCGCCGACCAATTTAATTGTAAGATAATTATCCGCTGGGTTCAATCTTGAGATGAGCAAATTATAATCAACACGTGAAGTGATGCAGGCCACGAATCAGAGGCAATGTTATTCGTTGTCAGTCGGGTCTGCGGGCACATTCAGCAGCTTCTCGGCGTTTGATCTATGGCAACAGCTCAGCGGGACGTCTGAAGTGGCTCTCAGAGCGCACCCGGAGTCAGAGAGCGCAGATGGGATCAGACCAGGCCTTTGCTCACGCCGCAACTTACTGGGAATCCGGTTAATGGCTCGTAGAGGTCGCAGTACCCGTATTGTGCGGATGGCCGACAGGTCCATGTTTTCCACGTTTAAGCAGTACTCGATCAGACTGAAAAATACAATATTGTACATGCAAGGCCGCACTGCAATACACTAGGTCGAAAGCACAGCAATACATTACAAACACGCAAGGCAAAAATGCGATATAGAATACAATGCAAACAAGACGGTGTGGCAATACAAAAATATTTTAAACAGATGCATAAGGAAAAGCACTAACATACACAGTCCAAAATACATGAATGGATGTTTGAAGATAGTATGGCTTAGGGCCTTAAGCTTGACGTGGCTGCATGCAAAGGCGGCTAAGCACCACTTTTGAATGCTTGAAAGGCCCGCTGTGACCGTTTTGACTGAGCCAGGGGTCAAAACCGAGGACGTTTAAAAATTGTCTTATGTGGTGACACGATGCAAACACCGGCTCCGTTATGTTTGCTTGATAAACGGCATCCTCCATTCGCTCCAACACCATACCTTGGTCAACTCAATGTGTTTAAAACGCACGCTCAAGCCACTTGAAGCCAATCCAGACCCAAACGCTCTTTCATACTCGAGTATACTCTTGTGCTCGTGAAATTAGGAGATTGTGCAGCAGGGCCTGCTATAATTACTGTGATTAATTACTATGAATGGAAATGCACTTTATTAGCTTGGTCTGCAAGAGTTCCTTTGATATCACGTCATTATAAAGTTTTATGTTAAGCATCCCAGTTTTGCTTTCAGAAGCCCTTTCAGACGTCCAAGAAATCGTCGCTTAAAGTTACACAAACAGCCGAGCTCAACCGGCAGCAGCAGTCCACCAGAGCAGCTTAGCTCGACTCCGATCCGCGACTAAGGCAAGCTGGCTTTCCTGGCAGCGCCACACCCCTGCTAAAATGAACTGGTGCCATGGAGGTAACTGATGCTAGCCCTCCCGTCACGCGGCCCCCAGCCCTCCCGTCACGCAGCCCCCAGCCCACCCGTCACGCAGCCCCCATTCCTCCCGTCACGCGGCCCCCAGCCCTCCCGTCACGCGGCTCCCAGCCCACCCGTCACGCAGCCCCCAGCCCACCCGCCACGCAGCCCCCAGCCCTCCCATCACGCGGCCCCAGCCCACCCGTCACGCAGCCCCCAGCCCACCCGTCACGCAGCCCCCAGCCCTCCCGTCACGCGGCCCCCAGCCCTCCAGTCGGGCAGCCCCCGCCAGTCTCCGTGTACCGACCCCCTGCGACGCGACCTCGCAGCGCGGTGGGGATGGGGTTCGCGTGTTGGCTCGTCTGTTGGCGTTGAGAGTCATGGTTGGTTGTGTGGGCGCCCTCGCTTCGCCTCGCCCTTAACTGCTCATGACCTGGACCGTGAAGGGCAGAACGTCGATGACTAATGCAGCGTTGTGGAAGGGTGAGACATACCACTCCACTAAGGCAGGGCGCCACCAGGCACGCTCTGAAGTGGAGAGTGCGAGGCTGTACCGGAGCCAGGCACACTCTGAATGGGGGGTGGGAGGCGTACCGGAGCCAGGCACACTCTGGAGAGTGGGAGGCGTACCGGAGCAGGCACGCTCTGAATGGAGAGTGGAGGCCCGGAGCAGACACTCTGAATGGGGAGTGGGAGGCGTACCGGAGCAGGCACACTCTGAATGGGGAGTGGGAGGCGTACCGGAGCAGGCACACTCTGAATGGGGAGTGGGAGGCGTACCGGAGCAGGCACACTCTGAATGGAGGGTGGGAGGCGTACCGGAGCAGACACGCGGGAAACCACGGCACATCTATGATCGTGCTCTTCAGTTGCAGAAGCTTTACGATCAATTTTTCAACATTTTGTACTTATGTCGGGTCCAGGTCTTTTCGTGCACACGCGCTCCGGTGAGTGCTCGCCAATGTTCTGAGACGACTAATTCTAACATGACTGCCGTACACCAGCAGCACCCGCCAAGCACCCAGTCTGACTGATTTGCGTGGAACCGGTCGCCGCGGCTCGCAAGGCCGCAGACCTGCGTCCCTCATGCTGGTGTTGTTTGCCAAATGGCTGGTGAGTTTTTCATCAGCTAAGTGCCACCGCAAGTCAGGGGTTTATAGCTTTGCCGTTGTGTTTCACACATAGACTTGCGCCCATCTTCACGGAGTGCTCGATGTATTTGAATATACGTGGTTTACAACATGAATGATAATGGAACGCATGAAAGGTCCCTGCACATGTCGTCAGAGCACACTACTGCCATCTAGCGGCGACCGACGACACCTACCCGGCAGCCACGATGAAAAAGTCGAGCCGGTTCCAACTCTCAGCCAGATAGGTCCTCTCGCCATACACACCCATCGCCACCATCTTGATCAACATCTCCACCAGAAAATAGGCGTAAATGATGTCGTCACCAACCTGCAACAGATGTGAACGGCGAATACGGCGAGGGGTGAACATGAGGGAAGGCATACGGTCGATACTAGCGGAAAGTGATGCTTAAAGGACGACAAACCGTGCGTTGAAACACACTTCCTGTCACCTGGCGGCGTCTATCCCGAGCAAGTCTCACGCTACCTTTCTCCATCTGACCACAGCTCATCTAACCCTGAACCCGCCTCGTCTGGTCCCACCCCATCTCACCTCAACTACTTCTTTTCACCTCATCTCATCTCGCATCACGTCAAATCACGTATCTTATTATTTTAACGTCACCTCCACACACTTGATCTTGCTATGGGAAACACCGCCCGCTATGCTCCCTCAGAAGGTCCAGAAGCCTGGCACATGGCGACACTATGTGGGTTCTTATATGGGTATGTACTATGGGTTCTTATATGTACTAATGTCGTTCATCGATAGGTTACAGACATCGCACAGAGCATGATCATGACCGGCATCATAGTATCATCATATTTCATCATAGAACAGATATATATATATATATATATATACACATATTTCTGTAAATCCTTATACACACACACACACACACACATATATTATATATATATATATATATATATATATATATATATATACCTGCAATCTCAATTATTAAATAATACTTTTTAAGACTCAGCAGCCGAAGACACATTCTGTTCGCATTTCCGTGCATGGCTTCTGCAGGAGCGAGCTAACCACACACGGCGGCGCATGTTCAAAGTCCTGATTTGCCCTTCATATGGATTTAAGAATTGGCACCCTCCCTAGGTGGAGGAAGGTGCCAGAATGACTCCAAATCTCCAAGATGCGTATCAAGCAGCGTTTCTTTAATATATTAGAACGAACATGGACAGGCGCCAACCTAATTATCCTACAGCGCGTCTCTTCCGGCGACGTATTGCAAGCGAACCTGTTTGTCCCAATTTCCATAATCAGCTCCCACTAATTGCGGCAGGGCTCGAGAGCGAGGTGGCCACACAGGCGCTGCGCACCATTTGTCTTCCCGAATCTTCCCTTCGGACCGTCACCGGATGAAAATGGAGCGTCATTTGGTGAAGATGGTGTGAAGTCACGGCGTCTCGCGAACAGACGCCAACTGAGAACTACTTATCCAGGGACAGCCTTCGGGAGAAGTGGCCCAAATAGCTGCTGGTCCGGATTGGCATGGTGGGGCAAAAGTTGCATGATGATTGATTCTGTAAGGCGACAGTTGTATGGTGATTGGTGCTAAGGGGTGATAGTTGCGTGATGCGGCATTCGCCCCAGACACGATGTACGCCTGTGCGCACCAGTCTCTGACACAGCGCGCTTCTGTCGCACGCCAACATTCAGAGAAGCCAGCTAGTTTGCTGATTTGCCACATATGTGATTTATAATATATATATATATATATATATATATATATATATACATATAGCACCGAATAAGCAACATACTCACCAAATATACACCACCGTCGTCGTGTATCCGCCCTATCTGGGCTGACTCCCGTCAGACCTAAGCTGCAGCGGGTGAGTTTATAGTGTGATCACCTAAGATTTAGGTAATACGGAAATGACAATGGAGAGTGCCACATGACAGTCCGCTTTGAAATGCTGGAGAATTTGATGCTTCTTTCTATGGAAGGCCTGTACGGTAATTTATTCCACTTGAAATACGCATATATATTGTCACAAAATAAATAACACAGCAGGTGTAGAGGCTCATAAGTTTTAGCGTCTTCGCGACGCACTGGTGTTAGATAGCGAATGGAAAGCGTGCCCTCGACAGCAGCTATCCCGCGCAGCACCGGTGCAGCCATTCGCCCGTGTCACCCGCCACATCCCCCCCCCCCCCCCCTCCCCGACGCCTGCCACTCAGGGGCGTTCTGACCTTCGTACGAGATGCATTGAAGGGTCCCAATGGCAGCATTTAGGTCCCCGGTACCGTGCAACTATCCGCGAAACGGGCTCATCGCAGCTAAACCATCGTCGGCTGTGTCTAAACGGTCAGCAAACAGACCACCACGTGATGCTCATCCCCCCACTCCACGGCAGCTGATCCATCGCCTCGGGTGACCGTGCTCTCTGGCCTCTGACCTTACTGACCTCTGATCTCTGACCTCATCTACGCCCGCTGATAAATGGCGAGCGCTCAGACCCAGCAGCGATGAAAGCTCGGCAGGAGTGGCGCGTTGTGAGAGAAGGAGGAAAAGGCTCATAAGTCTGTATCAGTGTCACTTTCATGCACTTACACAGGCTTGGAAGTGGCGTCATGAATGCCCCGAGGGCGTTTGAGAGCCAGGGAGAATCATTGCATGGGTAAATTAGGTTCTGACTGCTGACATTTAAGATTCAGTCCTTATGTACAGTCTGCCGATTCATTCAGTTTTTGTATAAAGGAACTTCAGTTGGGGCATAAGCTCCTTGGACCAAACCCAATGAAATGCTATGTTTCGTGTTTTAAAACCTGAACGGTATATATTGTTAAGTACTTGCCTGCAAGCTATTTGTTCAGACTGGATTCTGCTGCGAAATTGCAGGATCTCTGTGACTGTATTTCCGAAATTCACCCAGAGTGAAGTGTATAATATTTTCACATTCCAAATAAAAAAACGTATGAAGAACGTGGGCTGGAGTCCAGTTTAGATCACGAGAACATGGCATCGCAGCAGCGATACACTAACATTGATGTAATATAAAACGGACAATGACAGCGAAACATGGATCCGCTCGTATCAGAGCAGAGCGGCTTTGAAAATTGATGCCAGATCTCGGCGAACAGAAAAGTGTGAAACAAACTGGACGATGCAGGCGAGTGTACCGGCTGTAGTTAAGTAATGGATTTCAGAACTCTGTGCGGCTGATAGGTGCCTCAGCGCTTGAACGTGGAGCGGCCGATACCGATGTTTCCGACACCAATCGCAGGCAAAATGCGCCGTTTCCTCGGTCAGCAGAGATGACGTCATTGAACCAAGCAGACGTGTCGTCCAATTTTGTCATGCACAATATCTACGCAAAACATTTGCCATTTTTTTACGATGCACAGCATAAAATTCCTAAAATCCCAAATTACTGCAGATCGATGGATGCGGCTTATAAAACAGATTCCGAGCCTGACGCCAGCCTCCTCTCGAGCCTCTCATAGTCAGTCGTTTTTCCAACATATCTATCGGAACTCTAACACGCAAAAGTTCGTTCCGCGGCTCGCCGCCTGTTAAACTTCTACGAAAGGCGGACGGCATAACTTAGTAATCAAACCCACTGCTAACGGTCGCTAGAGATGTCTCACTTCATAAGCTTGCTTCTTGGCATCGTCTGCGTGGCAACCGACAACGTCTATATATGTCTATCTATGTCTAGCATAATGTCTATCGATCCCCTCTTTCGTCCCACACCGCATTGGGCGTTTTACGGGATAGCCATAAGCCTAGTAAATTTAAAACTGTGGCAAAATTTCACCTGTGGCAAATTTCATAGAAAAACGAGCGCGATACAACAAAGCCTACGTGGCTGGGTGACAAAGGAGCATGCCCATTTTTCGACGACAGTCAAACAAACCGCTGTTGCCCTTACGGCCTGAGTTTTCGGAAAGCAACGTATGTCTCTGATCTACCCTATTCCTTGAATTCTACGCTGGATTCACTATAAAATGAGGTAAATTTTGGGTGAAATTTATCTTTAAGAGCTGATTTCTTGCCTCTATTGACACCTTTGAGCAGTGTCATAGAATTGCCGACTTTGTGTGTAAAGCAACACCCTATGAGGAGGATTTTTCACTCCTTTTCCCCATATTTTAAGTGAATTTTTCACTCCTGTCTGACATTGTCTGATCGCACATGCCAAACCCCAGTTGCCTTTCTGAGGTTTTCAGATGTCATCCAAAACCGAGCTCACTTGAAACCACGAAGCATAAACGAGGCTCCACAGAACCTGGACACCTATGGCTATGTCCTGCCTCACCTACATCTGAATTATGTCTATGTGTGCACAGAGTAAGGGCGCCAGGTACCTCCAAGCCCATGAACCTCAGCGACTCCAGCCGCTTGCGCGCATTAAGTTTGGTTCGTTTACAAAATGCATCACAATCGGCAGCTGTGTGCCAAATGCAAGGTTTTCATGCATCCACTATTGTTTTGGTCTCACCACCACACCAAGAAAGCAGAGCCTAATGCAAACGCTAGCAAGGCTTGGCAGAGAATTTTACTTCACGTATTTCTTTTTTCCCGAGGAAGCTTGACCACTAAATCGCATTACTCCCGAAATGCAGTAGTGAACAAGTCATGAAATGTCTTCTAAATTACATTTACAAGATAAAATATCACCATTTGAGCACTCATGTCACCAGATTTAAGTAAAATCAGCTGATACCAAATTTTTGCCAGAAAAGTATCAGTCTTTATATTTATTTAACTACTTTGTTTTCTTGGTATCATATGAGTGTGATACAACTTTATTCTTCATTCATTATAGATTGCATTTAGAGGTACCATCTGTTGCCTAAAATGTTGACCACTTTCTCTACAAGATGCTCCAACTGCAAACTTGTAAGTATTCCATACATAAATCGGATTAATTCGACAGCCGCCCAAACATATTCGATATGCACCCAACAGTGAACAATTCACAGGGAATGAAGGAGACAATTTGAAGCACAGAACTTATTTTTACCGCCATGTTTGCTCTGTTAAACCCTCGTTTAACCGTTTTATCGGTTCATGGTGGTGCTCAATAATGATAAATCTAAGCCTTTCGAGTGTCTAACTCACCAGGCTACCTGACAAAGCTATCCTAATGCTGCCATATAGAGCTTTGGGACAGACCTGACGCAGCTAATAAAGAAGTGTTTGATGGCGAAATTTTGCCCTCTGGAGATGTTTATCAAGCCCACCTCTTACTTGTTTCGCATTTTAATCTCGCAGGTTGGTGGGCATGATTGACATTTATATTTGGGGGTGGGGGGGTGGGATGACTCTGTCTGCCAGCAGACCATGCAAAAGGTACTGACTTTTTGTTTTGGGGGAGCAGGAAGAAGCCAGTAAGTCTTCTGTTGGCTAATTACCTTACCTGCTTTCAACAAATGATTGGTAACCAGAGCTAGCCATTTTCTGTTTTAATCCATCAAGCTTTGTCATAAGACAAATCACGATGCCACAAGGCATGCAATGGGCTTATTTTTCCATGTTTTTGGTTATTTGCCCGAAATTTCTTGAAGTGGTCCCTCATGGCTGCTTCAACCAGATGTTTTCTTTAGTTGTCATGGTTTACTGACGGGCAAATGACTACTGTATATATGCAATATATGTTTAAACAGGGATACTCTAAACTGCATGGCAATTATAACATGAGTTAAATATTAGTATGTAACATATAGTCAGACCACCGCATTTAAAATGTGAAGCCAACATCTTAAACTTTGCCATTAAATATGAATAAACAAGCCTAAATAGATGCCTTTGCTACAGCTGAAAAGGCAAGCAGCGATACTGGCGTGGTCATCTAAAAGTTATGTTACTTTTGGAGAAGAGAGATTGTTTTGTGTACCATACCCATTATTGCCCTTGGCATAGGTTAACCATGGCAATCAAAATAAACTGTTCAAAGTGATTCAAAGAGCTTTGATTTATGTGTTGTAAAGTTTGTCTGATGTCAACAAACATACCCGGATGACCTGTATAAAAATGCAAGTTGAAACCAGCAGCTTTTTCAAGTTTTTATCACAAGTGCTGCTGTCAGCAGATAGGTGAGTTGAGATGATGTTAAGCATATGGGCTACTCTAAGTTAGGTTAAGTTGGTTAAGCGCAAAACGAGTGGCAACAGGACTTGTGCAAGAATCAGTAACTCACAAAATGTGATACAAACAGGTTACACAGGATGAGATGAAGTAAGGCCTCTTTAGGTTAGGCATAATTAGGCTACATTTATGGAAATAAGCATTGGTATTTTGTAAGAAACAGTGACAAAATGCTTGTTTTCCCTGACCCCATCTTAACACAGGCCAGAGGTATGTCTGTTGAGCTTGACTTGGTGATGGGCTGATGTGTAGCAGTCCTAGGTTTTTTTTTGGTTGGGTGTTTTATGCTTGTTGAATGTTCTGTTGTTATTTTATTATTGAATTCCTTTGCTTTGTTTTATGTTAAAAGTGCCGTGAAAGGGAAGTTTAAAGTGCAGCATCAAATTATTGATGTTAATAATTTTGTATGTTCATTACACTGTCATGAAATTACTATGCTTTAGTGTATTCTTTTTCATGTTAATGGTCTAAGATGTTAAAAAACAGTTTTGTCAGGTTTCTGATATTACGTCCATGCCAACTTAAAATAGATGTCTTTGTTTGCTGAATCATCAGTCACAAGTTCATAAGTTCCATCTTTTGTGGATTTATTTTTTCACTCCCGCACGGTCTTTTGCAATGACATTTTTTACTCCCACCATAGTTCAAAAGCGATTCTAGCTCCCTGCCTTTGAGGGCCTATTACTCCTGTTGTTACGCCGACTTTTGCTAAGCCGTGTCGAGCCCAAGTTAGATGACATACCACAGAAAACAGCATTCAAACTGTCCAAAATACCATCACCAATGCATGTCCAATGTGCACGTGTGGCACCAACAGACAAGAATACCAATTGATGTGATTACGACAGGCCTTTGGCTTCCTTTCTCCGACCCGCACTAAAAGTCCCTCTAACCTTTGGTTCCCTTCGGGAGGAGCCGTGCCTGCCTTTATGGGAGGTTTGCAAACAATACGAAATTGAATTCAGCAAAGCGGGGGTGGGGGGCGGGGTGTGACTGTTCTGCACTATGCTTGCTTCAATTTTGTTCTGTTTGATTGGGTTACACTTGACAGACACTAGCATCGGTCTGAAAAAGGCCTATCGCCTAATGGCCTGAGTGCTATGGTCTACATGGACGCTTTCACGCATGGTATAGCAGGAGAAGCAGGATAAAATTAGAAGCATTGAAACATTAGGACTAAGAAGACGCCTTTTTCGGCGCGAGACAAGCGTAACCACAACGTGCATGAATTTTTTTCGTAGATTAAACTAAGATTTACGTGGGTGTTTTTCCAGGGTGAGTGACAGGGTGTTCACCAAACCGAGTTTCCCCAGCAGGAGCTGCAGGGTGTTCACCAAACCGAGTTTCACCAGCAGGAGCGGCAGGGTGTTCACCACACCGAGTTTCCACCAGCAGGAGCTGCAGGGTGTTCACCACACCGAGTTTCCCCAGCAGGAGCGGCAGGGTGTTCACCAGACCACCTTCGCGCGGTGAAGCACGATATGCGATATAGCCACCTGCGCTATTAGTGGACACATCTGCGGTCTCCCGGGGACGGTGGCTGGTCACAACGCACCAGGTCCGGAAACTGACCCGACAGCTCAGATTAAGGCGTCAATGTCAGGGAGCGTGACGAGACTTGGCTTAGTTTGCGCTATGATCGGATGCCTCCGACGGGATTGCATGCATTGTCTCTGACGCTCCCCTGCACCTGTGTGCTACAGCTAGGACAGTCGTCAAGACGGTGTGATGCCTATAGGGAGGCAATCCAAGCTCACTTGCTGTCCCACAGTTTGAAGCACCTCCACTTCGTTCGTATCTGCTGGCTAGAGACGGATCGCCAGACCACGACCTGTCTGGGTCGGCCTCACCGCAGCGTTGCATAGGAAGGCCTTGCCGGTGCGAGACTCCTTGATAGGCCTGCCAGCTGGGTTAGGACCACGTGAAGCTCCCCCGGCACATTTCACCCGCCGATGACTATGCGATGAGCCGCTCAATCGTCGCCCGACGGCATTCGCACGCGCCAGGACTCCGCGCGTATGGTTAGCTGAGGGTCGGGACGTCCCAGATCACCACCTCCGCCGGCACCTTAGCTGAGGGTCGGGGCGTCCCAGATCACCACCTCCGTCCGGCACCTTAGCTGAGGGTCGGGGCGTCCCAGATCACCACCTCCGCCGGCACCTTAGCTGAGGGTCGGGGCGTCCCAGATCACCACCTCCGCCGGCACCTTAGCTGAGGGTCGGGGCGTCCCAGATCACCACCTCCGCCGGCACCTTAGCTGAGGGTCGGGGCGTCCCAGATCACCACCTCCGCCGGCACCTTAGCTGAGGGTCGGGGCGTCCCAGATCACCACCTCCGCCGGCACCTTAGCTGAGGGTCGGGGCGTCCCAGATCACCACCTCCGCCGGCACCTTAGCTGAGGGTCGGGACGCCCCAGATCACCAACTCCGTCGACAAAATATAGCAAAACACAGGACAGTGACGTGTGTTGCTTTACGGTTGTCTCTGAGTGCGGGTAAGCCTAATTCTACCGTAAATTTCGCAATGGCCCGCAGGAGAATACCCGAAATGCCTTGGATTTGTGAGCAGGGACGGTGAGTTCGTCGGCGTCACAACTAGCTGCAATGTGACACAAAAAGTGTCTGCTCCCTTTCAGATATATCTAAATGGTCCACAAGGAGTAAAGAATCACAATTTTAGACAATATTTACCCTGCCTCGCACCGTCGTACGACCGAGAACGCTTGAATTTTCCAATCGAAGATCTCCAGCGATTATACACGCTTGTAAGTGATCATACCAAGCTAATAGGAAGTACCAAGAACGATCCCCCAGCACTTGAGCTAGTTGGAAGAAGAGCTCCTCGTGCCAGATACGATCAAAGCAATTCCTAGCGTCTAAATCTGAGGCAGATACCGAGTAGCTCCGTCTGGCGTGCCACTGGAAGGACTCAAAAACCACGGGCGACGTCCGACCGATCCGCATCGCTGAACGCACCCGAACCGCAAAGCACGTGAAGGAGACCATCCCCGAAAACTCGCCTAGCAGCAGCAGGTCAGACGTGCCTGCAATCCCTCGTCTCCTTTGGATTGAGACCCGTGTTTCGCTATCGGTACCACTGCGTGTTCTGAGCGCAAATAACAATGCCACAAAAGCCGCTGCAGAATAGGCTTGGAGGAAGCAGCGAACAATCGCGACTCCTATCCGGCGGCTGACCATGCAGGAACGGCCGGCTGTGTGCGGCGGCTGATCGAGCAGCGGCTCTGCGTGTCAGCGCCGGCAGCAGGTCCGTAGCCTTGTGCGAGGTGGCCACACGGGAATCAGAAGTCGGACGGCACGCTGCAGGCTGTGCTGCAGCAGTCCCGCGGGTACAGCTCCTGTTTAGGGGACGACTGCTCGCTGTTGTGATGAATAATAAGGTGAACTCGAAAGTCATCAACACCAGCCCGAGGTTGTGCATGCTGTCAGGCTCTATGTGCGAATGCTGTGCTGCTAAGAACATAATTTACCTGGGTCTGCGCAGAACATGCCGTCATGTTTTTAACACGTTTTCTGTCTATGAACATGTTTTCATTGACGAATTTTCCACTCTGTATGACGTTATCGAGCTTGCAGGCAGGCTTGGCATGTATCACAGTAGAGCTTGTAGACAACAGAGTAAGGGGGCGGCTACACTCTGACACGGCTGGTGCCAGGATCGCCGGCGATACCGTGCTGCCGACAGATGGCTACGCACCTCTAGCCACAGCGCAGCGGCGTGAACGCGCTTTCCGATGGGTGCATCCACTTCATCCAGTCTATTTGGATGAACACATCCAGTCGATGCGGTCTATTTCAATGAGCACTTCAACTCCGTTTGTGTTATCAGGACTTCGCCATAAGGGGTGGATAAGCTATCAGATACGCGTTTATCAACGCCCGTTCCCGCCCGCTCCCTTCATCGCAGATCCAGCAAAGAATATCTGGGCGATTCGCTAATTCACCAGCACGATCCTTGGAATGTCAGCCCAAGGTCGAATATCACAAGTGTGGGCATATGCGGGCTAAGTTTATCAACGCCGTGCGCAATTATGTCACGGCTTTGCATGGATAATAACAGACAATTTGGAACAGCAATCAGATCTAGGCGGCGGGCCCGATTGATAACTGAATCGGTTTCCATTTTGTTTCGGTCTGCTAAATATCCGGTCTCCTGGCAGCATTACCAGCGTAGACCACAGCGTAATGCACTCGAGTCTAGTCTCGGAAAAGGTGACGTTGGAAGAGCTTCGGAAAACCTGAGTACCCGGTCTATTTCTGACGCGCCTGTCGCTCGAGCAGCGCGCGGGTCGCTTGGTGCTCCGCAGACGGTGTATTCACGTCGGCGCTCCGCAGACGGTGTATTCACTTCGGCGCTCCGCAGACGGGGTGTAATTCACGTGGCGCGCCGCAGAACGGTGTATTCACCTTGGCGCTCCGCAGACGGTGTATTCACCTTGGTGATACGCAGACGGTGTATTCACCTTGGCGCTCCGCAGACGGTGTATTCACCTTGGTGATACGCAGACGGTGTATTCACCTTGGTGATACGCAGGCGGTGTATTCACTTACACTATTGCAGTTAGTCTTTATTTGCTCCGGTTACCGCGCTGACGGGCGTCCTCTAAAACACCTGCGGACTTGAATGCATTATGAGTGCATTATCGATATATTATGAATAACAAACAGATAACTTTCTTGCCGGTACAAAATATTAGATCCCTTACGGCCACAAGCGTGCGAATGGTGATAACACATGCGCATGTCATGTGGTGGCGAGGCATGGCGCGCTCAAGCATTTCGCGTCGGCCGAAAAGTGTTACTATTTGGTTTCACATGACGGACAATGACGCACTTATACCACTAAGCTCTCATCTTTCTGGAAAGTGGCTCGTCCAACTCTGCTTCCTTCGTGGACTTTGTTAAAACCGTCCATGGATTTTGGGAAAATCGAAATCGACCCTGATTCCCATCACGATCAATTCACGATCCAGTGACTTTCATGCAACACTCTTCGATCGTTGTTCTTTGATGGTGATTTAGCTTCTTCGAGTCATAGGAAGCGGTGGGAGAGACTTTCTAGCGGAATCGCAGACGTTGTTCTTCCACCTCTGTCTGCTTTATTTTCTTTTCCCTTTTGCTTAGCTTATCGCTATTTTGCGAGCCATTTGTCGCATCAAATCCCAGGAAATCTGATCTCCAGTCACCTGTTCGAACCCAAAATCTTTTCATCTTGCCATCTAAAACTCCTCATCGGCGACTGAAAACATTATTGTCTGCATTCAACGCACCATTCGTTCTTTTCAGCCTGTACTCAAAGAAGTTTCTTTTCGACGGATCCCCGACCACTCTCGCATAGAAGACAGCCTCAGGGCAGATGAACTGGTGAGGGTAGGCTGCCGTCTTCCCTCGACTACGCTTTTAACTCCCGAGGAAACAAGCGAGGAGGCTTCCGAAGTTACTTTTTCTTTTGCCTAGACGCAGTTGGAATATTCATCCAAAGTACCGGAATATGCATGACATCCGAGCTTTCCGGTCACCTCTTTGTTTTGAAAAAGTAGTCAAGCAGTAGACGCAATAGCCGGTCAAAGAAGTAATTTTGACTAGCCTCTGAGAAAGTAACATCCTTTGACCCACCAGCCTATTTTGCGACATGACCCAGATCCGTTCTGTTCTTCGTGTCGACTTTCTCGCTTCCTTTGAACACGTATCATCTCCTGTCCTTGTCTCCCATTCCACCGTGCTCTTCTGCAGCGTTATGCGGCAACGCACAATCTCCCGCCTAATCTTAATCTCTTTCTTCTCACCCTGGCGACGACTACCCTGCACCAATTGGCACTCTATTCTCTTCCGTTACAAAAGCAGGCTTATTCAAATTTACACACAGCTGTAGACTAGACACGCAACTTTGTCCAAAATGGCGGCCCGCAAATCAGCCCTTCCCGGCCACCTAAGAATCTAGCCACCAAAAGGCTGCCGTGCTACCGTGTTTGACCGCCACGGACCACAAGTATGAAGTCGAGTAGTATCTGCATTTTGGCATTTCATTTTAGACCAATGCATGAAATATGCATGAAATATGTCGCACCAGTAACGTACAATGCGCAACACTTCTGCCTTCTGTCAGTGATGCTGCTCAGACAGCAGGGATAAAATTGCGTGGGCAGTAGAATTTCTGTGGAACCAAACCATATCTTAAAAACTGCGATGTCGATTTTCAACCACGAGGTGAAGACAAATATGAAATTTAAAATGGCTTCTCACCGAAATTAACCCGAGATTTCACCCATGTAGTCCTCTCACCCCTGTGCTCACCCTTCTGCTTTACTCTTGTGCTCATCTCAGTAAGCCATAGGCTAGATGTTTTAAAATTATCTGCATCTAGTGATGGTTTTGCATCGACGAAGTGCGAGGAAATACTGCATATTTCATATCGTGGGAAGTTTCTCCAGTTCATTACACCGGATGCGAGCACAAAAAAGCACAAAAATAGTCTCAGGAAAGTGGAAACGTTTGTTCTACGGCACCAGCATTATCCTTCGACCTTGTCACTCTTTCCTACCTCACGGAATGCGAATGCACCACAATATTCGCTCGCCACAACCCGGGTTCGGGAACGACAGACAAGCCCTTATATGCGGTGATGCCTCTAGTACTGGATACAGTATGCAACAGCACGGAATAAATATCTCACGACGGCTTTGAAATGCCGCTTAGGAACTAGGCACTTCGGAGCCATCACAAGAGTACGGGTGCCGTCAAAAAGCTGTACATAGCTTATGTCAGAGCACACCTAGAGTGTTGTGAGCAGCCTTGGTCCCCATGCTTCGCAAAATGTATAAAAAGGCTGAAGAGACTCAGCGAAAAACAACTCTGATGTTAAATGGAAGAGGCAACTTGAAATATAAGGATCGGCTTAACACACTGGATTCGTATGCGCTGAAATGTCGTTGACATAGATCTGATAGGGGTATTCAAGAATATGAAAGCTATGGACAAAGTAGATCTAAAATGGCCACTGGAAATTGCGCCGAGACTTGAAGGAAACCAGTTTCAATCAGCGAAAGGTAGGAGTAGAACTATGAAGAAGCAGATGTCATTTAGTCAAATAGTAGTGAATCATTGCAATGGACTGCCAAACATAGTTGTAGAAATTCCCTCTCTAGCAACGTCTAAAAATCGTTTGGACAAGTTCTATGGGACCAAGGATCTCATTTATAGCCAAATGCCAGCAGGTCAGGTGGTAATATCAGTGTCAAGGATGGGTGACGCCTGGGGTATACCAACCTCCATGTGCTTTTGTGGCTCTTTGTTGTCGTGACGTGTTGATGACTTTGTGTTTAACTGTTCAACATTTCCCTCTAACCGTCCCTCTTATTTCTTTCCTGGACGACCGCCACTGCACCATTTGTGATCTTACGTATGCACAAGGACGATATTAACATCTTGTTTACAAACGCTGTTTGTGCCACATAAGTGTCATTATTCACATGTAGTGATGAACGGAACACTGCGAGATGTTGTTAAATGCTTAAGGAGCATTTCTAACGAAATATAAACTAAGAAAAGCATCTCTACGACATCTGCTCACACTTCATACTGCCCGCTGACTGAAGTCTTCGGATTTATATTAGATGTTTGATTGACGTCATATGTTCAAGTATATTTTTTACACAGACCTTTATACACATTCATATATTAGAAAAGATGGAAGAAGCAAAGCTAAAGAAACATGTTAATGAAACATGTGCGTCAAACACTAATGACAATTAGATAAAGCGTGAAACGTATCGTGCGTGAGAGTCACTGTTATTGTGGTAGTGGGCTGTTTGTTCTTTTGTGCATGAAAACGCCAGCGCAAATATACAAACCTTGCATTACCATTGTTCTAATTTCGATAACTGCCGCGCATGTGGTACACCTGAAACTGCAGCTGTATTGTTTTGACCAGTGAGTGTGACTCGGACGATGAAAATCACAGTTTTCCGGTAATTGTATTGGTCATTGTTATTTATTCCAAAATATGGCTTTTCATGAAGCAGGATCAATTATAGGGAATGTTAAAGAGGAATGAAATGTAAATAGACGCTTGTATTTTGGTAATGTTTCTTCATAAATGTCCCATAGCTTTCGAAATTTAATGCACCAATTTTGCATTCTCTTTTTGTTCAGAGGCGGGTTATTTGCTGGGAAAGAACCAGCCACTATTTGGCCACGCCTGCCTGCCATAGTGAACACCACACGTGCCCACGAATGGTGCCGTTTTGAAGCTGCTCCAGGGGGCTGCGGGAAGGTAGCGATTTTAATTTAAAGAGAATGTGCCACATTTGGAGACATAAAAGCAAACATCATATATGAGAAATACGCTCACCTATACCTACAAGCACACCTTTAACTGGAAAAGACGGCTCTGAACAGTCCAGTTTCCCTGTTTGGCAAGCATACTCCTCAGTACATCGTTTGATTACGTCATGGTACCTCGCATAACAATGATTGAGAGCCAATTAACGGTCGTTATATCTGGAAATCGTGCTCACGAACGCCAGACATGAACGACTCGACAATTACACGTGTTGGCCTTGATTGACGCACGGCTTATGGAATAGCAAGATTTGCACGACGTTACCATGGTGTCACGGGTGCCGGGGTGGCTTTGAAACAGTCTCTCCCAAATGGTCTGCAAATCTTCGGCGTGTAGCTTCCCTTCACGTGTAGCTCAGAAGCTGGAGGGGCTCAGGTCTCAAGAAGGGCGGACAGTGGACTGCACCGCATGATCTTCAAGACGGCTATTTTAGTTAAAATCCTCACACAAATGTGAAACACTTCCATTAAGTGCACCATGTTCTCACAATTACAGCCAAGCGTAGTATACCACTGTGTTTACATATTGACCCACCTGGCTGCTGCGCAATGAAACTCGGCCAAACTTTTTAAGTTTGGACTGTTATTCTCCATAAGAAATGTTTTCATAAAACCTTCGACTGGTGAAAACAAATTTGCTAGTGCGGCCTATATCCATGTAAGGATTCCTGGCGTGTAATTAAGAGTGAGAGCGCGAGCACGCTGGCACAGAATGTGGATGTCTTGGCAACTTAACGGAGGTAAAATAGTGCAAGCATGGTTGTGGTAAAACATCAATTGCTAAAAGCAAGGTGTGAAAGAATACAAAAATGACAAACTCTTTGGCATACTTAATGTTTCATGACAACCGCATTTTTGTTTCAGGTACTCTATATCCGCTGGTTAAATTGCAAACCTCGGAAATCTTAATTAAGGGCAACGCTGCGCCGACAAAGTGAGCCTCCATTGAACTATGATGAAGTTCCGAACTTGTGCGGTTCTCCAGACTGTTGTGTTGTCTGAAAAACTAATACCTTTTCAGTCCCTAATTGCACGCTCACGTGGTTTCCAGAAACACAGAAGCACACGCATTTAGAAACCTTCGCGAAGCAAGCAAAACAGAAGCATTGAGCATTTAGATCCCTTCACGGTTAGAACTTACGTACCCGATTCTCATGCGTTTGGATAGTGCACTGTAATTTTGGTTGGTAGAGCTTATACCACTCTCCTATATGGTGCCTTTATGCCTACACCCGCTCTTCACCCGTAGAAACAAACTCGTGTAGTTATTCTCACTTCTGCGGGTAGGCTTTACAACCAGTCCCTGTCAGTAAACTGCACCCAGTCGAGTGCTGGCGGCTGACTTGTTGCTTTATTCCGTGACACGACCGACCATTTTCTAGCCATAGGAATGTACATAATGTTAGTTTTTCCTTCTTTCCCACACCACTTTCCGCAATTCGTATTTTACCAGCACTCATGCTTGCACTATTTCACCTACGCAACGTTACCAAGACATTCACATTCTATGCCAGCGTGCTCTCGCTCTCGCTCTAAATCATACGCCAGGCATCTCTTCTGTCTGACGAAACCTCGCTCGGCTTTTAATTCCGCACAAGTGTTAGGCGGTCGGCATCTCATAAAAGCCTACACTTCGCGGACGACTTTATCTAATACCGCCAAGGGCTTCAGAATCTGTCCCTGGACGAACCAGCGTGACGGCGTCACATGCTGATGCACAACCGAGCCCAGTCGGGCTGAGATGATCAGAACCTGAGCTGAACATACCGAACGATATGGCCCGTTCGCTGGCTTCAGATTTCCCAGCGGTCTAATTAATGAAGCCGTTGCATAAGCTCACAGAAGTTTGCGGTTAACCATCAACGACTGGGTGCTTTCAGACCCGAATTAATCCCACTACGGCACTGGCCACCGCTTCACAAGTTTGCAAGCGACCGTTCAAAAAACGTCTACCATCTTACACGGTAAGAAGGCTTTGCTGCATTCTCACCGCACCAATGACAGCTTCTCTTACTTTATCAAAAATACTCGACAGGTCCGTTAGCCAGCCTCTTGCAAGACTTTGATATTCTAACTTCGAAGTTATCAGCCTCTCCAGTCGTCTGCCGCGCCATCGGTCCGTTAGCAACACACCCCAAGAGCCACCGGCAAGTTGACCCCGGGTCACCGGCCAGCTAATTCCGGGTCACCGGCCAGCTGACCCCGGGTCACCGGCCAGCTAACCCCGGGCATCCGGCCCGTTCAGCGTCGGTGCACCGCGCCGACCAACATGCATAAACAATGGCGGCTCGATGACCGCTGTGTCGCCCGGACGCGGCCCCGCCCACGGGGGGGGGGGGGGATCGCCTCCCGCCCACCTCATCTGTGAGACAGCCGCGCGGGCTGGGGGCCAGAATCCATCCCCTCCCCTCTGTCCTCTCCCCTCACCAGCGCCTATCGTTCTCATTTCTGCCAGGGATCAAGGCGGGGTGGGTGTTGATGCGCGCGAAGCAAGGAATTGTTGTCCACGCCTCGGGGTTATCATGATGAGATGAAGAAGGATGCAGATGCGCTTGCATGCACATCATGCCGAGTAAAGGCGCGTGATTGTGGCAGAGCATGTGTGGACCGTGGCTAAATGTGGCTGCGTACCTTTTCTTACCGATGACCACCGACTAAACACTGTGTAAATGTATGCAGTCTGTGATTTCAACATATCACATCCAAAAATTGGCGCGTTTTTTGTGGAAAGCATTTCTACATCAACGAGTGTGATCGTGGCCAGACAATCCAGATACACGTATCCAAATGGGATCAATGACGAATACTGGCGGAAAACTAAATAAACAGAGCCAAAATTAGACTGGAAAATTGAGCGGCTTGCCCCACTGGAACAATGCACTGCACGGTGCCGACAGCCGTGGATGTAACCACTTCTCTGATATTTTCGGGGGCATTGCAAAATCGGAGGGGTCAAACTGAAATCTAGGGGGGCAGCCTGATCTATTATTAGAATTCTGAATAGGGAAACTGAACAAATGTGCATTTTATGCACAGAATTGAAGGGAAAAATCACATTTTCCGAAAATTGGAGGCGACGAGTCTCCTAGCCCCAAGTGTTGATATCCATGTTAATAGTACATGAGCAGGCCAACGTTTTGCTCTTGTGCAGCAGCAAAATGCTGAGCTCAAGGCCGAGATCTGGTGATAAGCCCACTGAAAAAGGGTCTAGATCTGGTGACAGCCCACTGAAAAGGGTCGAGATCTGGTGACAGCCAACTGAAAATGCATTTCAACAGGATTAATGAGAACGGCACTAGGAAGAAGATTGGATGCATAATCCGGTTGGACAACCATATGACCGTGAGAGACGTGCAGCCTTGTGCAATGTGCGACGCAGCATGCGAGGCTGCAGCTGGCGGTAACGGGAAACACCTGCATACGGACGCCCACTCGACCTTATGTAAATGTGCAGTTATGTGAAGGCTAGCCCGCGCCCGGCCGGGGAGGTCGACTTCACCCCCTACGATTTTTTTGGAGCACAGGTGAAAAAGCGTTTACAGTAACACAACATTATTAGCACTCGTTTATCTATTCAAATAGTTTGTCATCCTTCATGCAACTTTAAAGATTTTTCCATCAACATCGGTGACCTAAGCTAGGATAAAGACGTGAACCTTAAAAAACCTTGACCATGCATAGCTGTTTGCCGGTCATTTGCTATCGCTTCAACTTGTTATAGTAATAAAACATGATAATACCTACAGTTTGTATCTTTCGATTTTTTTCGGAAAATGATCGGTCAGCATCCTTAAGTCGTCAACTTTTGCTCTTTTTTCGTAAAAAGTGTAACTTCGTGCGTTTCTATGTAGTTTTAGTATTTGTATATGATGAAAAGAGTATAAGCTTACACGCACAAGTATTGTATGACCACAGAGCAAATGCAATTGGCCCAGGTCATCACCTATCTCTAAAAGTGCTTTCTGCAAGACACATGCTGAGCTCAAAGTAGATGGTTTTATGGGGTAGTTTTTGACGCAGCACTCGAATACACCACTGAAAACAAGTTGTGATGTCATTATAGTACACAATAAGGTCACAACAAGTCATGTAAGAACATGTATATGTATATGAGGTCATCCAAGGTCAATGGCCTATACCGCCAGTAGCGGAGAGGCTAGATGAACGAGTGCGACGCGTGTAGCTATCTCCTTACTGTGTTTGTGAATCTGATGGCGTTTAATTTCATGTACCAACGTACCTTTTCTCAGTTTGTTCCAAATACCTTTCCAAACGTCGAAAAGCTATGCATAATGTAAACAACAGCTATGCGGTCTTGAGTATAGCGGGAGATGTGCAAGGAAGATGTGCATGTTTTCTGACCATATAAATGCGCTATACTGGTCACATAGACCCGAGTGGCGCCACATTTTTCTTCATTTGGATGATTTATGAATTTGATATAAGCCGACCTCAAATGACCTTTATGTCACCTTAAATCCTAGTTTTGTGAAAGTCTCCTGCCGAATTTATAATATATTCATGCATGTGTGCATGTTTTTATGCATGCATGTACGCATGCGTGCATGCATGTAGGTATGAATTTATGCATTGTAAATCGTAGTTCCACCTAGAATCGCAGCTTCGTTAAAATGGTAGTCGGGAGTACTTCTGTCACACAGCTGCATCTCGTGGCATAAACTTAGTCAGAAGCGCATTATGGAGAAAAGAGTCATTCTTGAATGCTACTGGTGGAACAATTTTGAACAGTGGCCTGATCTGACCTGACCCATGTGGGAGAACACGAACGTTCGGAATGTACTCCCCATGGCCTTAATGTTTATTTTCGTGCCCTTGAATATCCATCTTGATGCGTTAACATATGTTTGAACTGCATCTATCAGAACGACCACTGATGACATTCCCGTACACTCGGTGACCTCACCTTTGACCCAAGGTCAAAAATTTTGCATGCATTCTTCATGATTTTACGAGATTTCAAGACGGCATCTTTGTTTTTCTCACTCAGCGCCTGAGAGTGGTAGATCTCAGGGTGGAAGTGGACTTCCCCCGCCGGGCGCGGATGTTTCAAATCTCTGGCAGGGCGCGGAATAAAGCTCAGATGGTCAGTGTCAAAGTGACAAGAAAGGACAAGGGTTACAAGCCGATGGTCGGATGGTCGAGATTCAGAAGGCTGAGTGTCAAAAGTTCGGGACTAATGACATCACCGACCAGAAGGTCGCAGTTTGAAGAGTTAGCACGGCTGTTAAACCTCCGACCTTTTGACGCCCAGCCCGGTCATCCTTGTCATATACACGATCTCCTCAGCCGCGCGCGTGACACCGGCTCGCCACGGGCTATGCCGCTACGCTCTGCTGTAGGGCGGGTTAGCCTAACCATCCAGGCCTGGGCGGTTGGCGGTGGAAGACTGCAGCTGCCTTCCAGAAAACCCGTTTCTCTCTGTCACGTGCACAATGTGGAATTAATCCAGCGATTTTCGCCTTCATAGATCGGTGCCATGCGATAACGCGCGCCACACGGGCAATGGTGTGGCGAAATGGCGGCAGGGTGTTCCAATCATAAAGCAGGGATGTGATGGGCCTTTTCGACTGGAAGAGCGAGACACGGTCGGATCGCACATTCTGCCTATCAGTATCCGGGAGCCATAGGAGGCATGCATCTTACTGCAACAAAACATCAGTCTCGGTCATTCCCTGTATCTGCCACCGCACGAGGCAACGGCAGGTTTCAACAGGCCGCATCAAGCCCACCATTGGGGCTCAGCCTACACTGAAAACTGCTTTTGAGAACTTACACCGTAAGCCCTCGTGAGAGCATGTTGCACGGTCTGCACGACGAGACCTCTTGCTACATGGTCTCATCTGAGACCACTTTGTCACTTCAGGAGACCACGGGAAGGTACGGCCTTCTTGCGGAGGCTTTGTGACTCTCCGCTAGTTTTACAAACTTCTCAGCGTGTTGCCGTGAACGCTTTGAGACTGTTCACGATTTTCACAAAACTCTCAGCGCACCACCAGCAGCGACATCTACACAAAAATTGTGCACTTCCTGTAACTGTAACTAAGTCACAGTGAGTTTACCTAGCCTGAACGTAAGCTAATTCACATGCATTTTATAGTTAAGTCCTAACGAAGCTCATGTTAAGCTTCGAGAATTTCAGAAAAAAGCAACTTTCCACATGAAACTATCATTGCAGCGTTTTTAATGAGCGGCACCAAGCATTACGCGCTGTTCCTGAAGCAAACTGCAATAAATAATAATTATTTTAATATACTGATGGTAAGAGCAGCATTGTCTTTATGCATCTTGCAAGCGTCAGACAGCGCTATCAAAGTTAAACATCACTATTTTAAACAACTTGTTTATGAAAATAGCTTTTCTGTACTTGAACATTTTCGAGCACCCTGAATTTCTGCTTACGTCTAGCGCTTGCTGGCCGCCTGCCTTAGTGAGGTGGACGTATCAGAAGCATTTAATAGTAAGTCAACATTCCCGCGCTTAATCTAAGTTGTGCACTTTGCTTACTGTTTTACAAATGTGACGCTCTGGATTGGTCGGCTGATGGCCGGGGTGTCGCCCTAAAATCGAATGAAGGTCACCTGATATGGTTGACCCAGTTTGCAAGGCGTCAGAACGGACGAGGGGATGCCCGGAGATCATTATGCAAGTTGGGGAGAGAGCTTCTTAGCTCGGGGTAGGGGTACATCTGATGGGTGGGGGTCGGTCGCCACAAATAACCTGGTGAACCAAGTTACGCCTAACTATCCCATATCGCTATCTGTGGGGGCAGAGTCGCAGCCATGATTTTGTCAGGACACCGGGGCTCGGTGAGTACATATCTAGCCGGTTTTTTTCTCACTTTTTCGGGGGCCTACTGGCATTCGTGATGGAAAATGAAAAATCTGGGCCTTAGATAAGCCCCCCCCCCCCACCGGCTGTGTCCCTGTTTGAAAAGGACCAGAGGTGCATTGAATCTACGGCATGGTTATGTCTGTGTTTCATGTATATTTTTCAAAACATCACATCAAGCAGGCTCAGGCAAATAAAAAAGTTGTCATTTACATCACGATACGAGCTAAGAGTTTCGTGCTTTCCCACCCCGCTGTCTTACAGCATGGCTGTCAAATCGTGTGATTTATTTTACTTTGTCCCAAAATTATTTCTGTGGTTTCTGTTGGAGCTAGCTCTTGATTATGATCTTGAAAGCTTACGCTTTTTATTCCATGCTCAAGATTTCTGCGCGGTCCACGGCTCGAGAATCAGTGACAGCGGACCCAGAGCAGCTCCAGGATTCCCGCCAAGCTGAGAAGTACTATGACGGCGACCAACACCTGAGCGGGGAATATTTCGCTTCTTTCTAGTCAGTTCCATTTGCTATCTCTCTGTACTCCCGTGTTTTTGCATCATTAAATACCCTGTACAAGGGCAGTAATATGATTATCTGTATGGGAGAGGCTATGAGCCATGTGCCGCTCCTTGGGACCCTGACAAGTTTTGGTGACCTTGAGGTAGCATTAAAATCACAGGTTGACCGGGCGCCAAAACCTTCACTTCGGGGCACTACAACATTGATGATTTATTTTTTGAAGGTACGCATTTCCAAATGGCATCACAAAAGCCCTCCAACCTTTGTCCACAAGAGACACCAGATTGAGGAGGCACAACAATGTTCCGTCTCCCACCCTGACGAATTTCTGGATTAGTCGCTTGGCAGAGCGCGCACCAAAGTTTTCCCTCCTTTCAATTTCTAAATGAAGCATTTCTGGACTCCGCAACACCTGAATTTCATGAGGCACCAAATAAAAGCGGACGATTTAAAGAGCCCGATGCCCTTATTTTAAAGGGGAATGAATGCCAGGTCACCACACTTGCTGTACCGTTCACTCTGACAAAATGCTGTATTTGTCCGGTTGGTGCTAGGACCCCAAAACCTTCGTCTCGGAGCATCGTAAGCTATATTGTTCAGAGTCGCCTAATCCCAGGCAGTACCAAAACGGGCCCAAGAACTTCAGTTTAAAGAAGTAGCAAATTCTAAGGGACACCATCATGTCCGTGTCTTTCCATTGGCTAAATCCTCGGGTGGCCATTCGGCGAAGAGGCACCAAAGCATTAATTTCTGGGTACCATAACATTTATTCCCTAAAGCATCAAGTCCAAGGGAACCATTCAAATGGCCGCTAAGTCTTGGTTTCAGGTGGCACCAAATATAGCACTAACACAATTAATTTGCCTTCCACCCTGACGAATCCAGCATACTGAATGATTTCGGATGCCCCTCGGCGCAGGGCGCCAAATACTTTTCTTATGGGCGTTATAATTTAGATTCGCAAGAGACAACCAATTCCAGAGGACATCACAAAGAGCAGCAAAGCTTGCGTTTTCAAGTGATGATAAATTTCAGGGCACCAGAAATGGCTCAAAGCCTTTATTTTTCAGCAGAAACCACGCAGCAATGCTCACGGGGCCCATGACGAAGGGCCCGTTCGGGGGACCAAACGAGCAGGCCGGTGGTCATATCCAAGGTAACGCAGCCCTGACCACTAAAATGCCTAGTGAGAGGGCCTGTTGCACCGGTCGCCGGCCCCTGAGACAGTGAGGATCCTATATTAGCCGACTGAGACCACCAATACCGAACAGTCGATTCCGTGCCGGTCTAGGCCCTAGGAAAGCCCTTGCCCAAGCAGGGGCAAGGGCATGCTTGCAAATGTCATTCAGAAGGCATATTCAATTCGTTGGTTTCCTTAAACGGCATAGGGCCACCCGTGCTGGTTAGGGGACCACGCTGCCTAACAGGGAACGCTGTGTCGACAACGGGCCCATGGTCGACCAGGGGCATATTTCCTGAGAAGGGACAGCTACGGGACTTCAAATGTCAAAAGGCCTCTGACGTTGGCTCGGGACCGTTTCACAGTGAAGACATATGAACAATGGCTATTCAATGCTTCACTTTCATATTGAGACAATGGAAGTGTCCTGCTTCAGTCAGAGGTCACGTTACCGAACGAGGGTCCTCTTGAACTGTTGCTGCCAGGGGCCCATCAACCGAATTGGTCTCGCGGGCCATTTGCTGGACATTCTACGTCAGTAATGAGTCCCTTGCGTCAGTGAGGGCCGCTACGTCGATCCATCGCCAGGTGCCTCGGTCGGAGAATCTGTCACAGCAGGGAGGGGATCCGCGCAGTAGCATGATAGGTCCTCCAAATTGTATATAATCCTCCTGAGGGCCCTCGGATCCTATATATCATATATCATACCAGCTTACCTATATCTGATATATTCGTAAAACACCGAAGAAATACGGTAAATTCTCTTTCAGTCAAAGTAGTTTAAGATAGCACGGCTAAAAGGTGAAAACCGATTTCTTAAATGAAGTGGGCTAAATCCGTTGAACCATTTTGGGGGGAATTTTGGGAACGGATTCCCTGCTGTCTTTCCACCAGCAGGCACTATGTAAACCGTGGTGTCCCTTTCTTCCTGTGGCTCTGGCTGTGCCTCTGGCCACATAGTATGTGCCCTTGGCATGCGCGGAGATCGGAGATCATCATGCCACATGCCCTTGAAATTCTTGAGATCGAGATCGGTCCAGGTCAGCACAGCCCATGGGGAGAGAGAGAAGGGGGGGGGGGGGGTTACGCTAACACCCGCATTTGGTAAAAAAAAACAACAATTTAGCATCGCAGCCTGGCTCTTGCCAGAAATTTAAAAATTAACCATAGTCACAGTCATTCGGTAGAATTTTCCCCACGCGGTGGTTCACCACGAATTACCTTAGAGGGCTAACACAACGCTGCAAAACAGAAGATAAGACACCACAACATGAAACAGGAAAAGCGAAAGACAGACACCACCCAAAAAGCTTCCCATACACACAAGCACCATAAAAAACCAGCCCAAGTGCAGCGCAACCACATCACGCGCTGCTGTCGCCGGCGGTCGGCTCCAGGGTCACGTGACCTGGCGTTCCAGGGTGATGCGGCTCGGTGTGCAGGCCTTCGCTGACTTTGCCCAGTCAACACCTCGGGAGCCGCAGCATCCCGGCCGCTGCGGCACGAGTGTCGCGAGACGACATGATGATGATGATGATGATGATGAGATGGGCTCGACGAGCGCACATGTTTGTTTTGACTGGGTACACTGGCTGCAAAACAGGGCTTTTGCACCTGCGCTCAGCCGTGGCGACGCACCGTTTTGTCCACCCTTGTCCACCAAAACGCTTGTAGCGCTGTCGAGATGTGTTCCAAGTACCGCACCCAAGTCACAAGTCTGTCCACGGGGTTCAGTTTTTTTTTGTTTTTTTTTGGACACGATGAAGCTGGAGTTCAGTGCACACAGTACATTAAACCATACCTAAAGCCAGATCAGTTGCCAGTGAGCAGATATCTGTCTAAGGATGTTGCGTAACATTTGACGTCTTTAAACGACAATAACTGTTGAATATGCCCCTAATCTAACAAAAACAAGCAATAGGGGCAAGGCTGCAGCTGAAGTACAAGTCAAGTGAAGTTGCCGATGATGCGCACGCGCATATGTAGCTGATCATGTATAAACGAAATGAGGTGTAAATAAGTCATTCCGATTCGGCGTGACGAAAAAATGCTAATCGGAATGAAAATTATGTTTTACACTTGCGCGACATTTGGATGTGAACCTGAGCAAGTTACCCAGTCATCTACCTAGATGGTATCGGGGCATTTAAGTGACCTTTTTGAGATGCATGGAACATTGTGTGATACATTTATTTGGGGGAGCAACAGTAAAGGAGTCTTCTTCACAACAAATCTGGGCGTTTTCATTGGCTTATTGGGTTGGATACTGGCAAACAAATGCGAACAAATATGAATACCAAACAAAGATGAATGTCAAATGCCGGGATATGCGAGATGGCGGTAGTTCTTGGGAGTTTCACCATCGACACCAGCTACCGCGTGTTCCTTCGTGTTTGACGCCGGAATGCTAGACACTTCCTTGACGTGCTGGTGATGTACAATATCTTATCTCCCTCGGCTGTTAGGCCTGTGGACCCCATATTCTTTAAACATCGCTGAAGTCATATTCTGTACTTCGAATTTTTGTTGTTTTTTTGCTCCATAACCGTTAAAGTACACGGTGCAAGTGTGGTGAATTTCCATGATATTGACATAAATCATTACACACATTCCAGGTAGTTTCCCCTTGTTTTACCGTCTAAGTGAGTGAAAGCGCACTGCGAAAAGTTCTACGAAGACCACTGGCTTCGCCGTTTTTGGTTCCAGGCCCGAGTTCTTCAGTATTGACGTCATGTGATGTCACTTAAGTCACTATGACTTCGAATTCATGTACAAGTTGATTCGATGTAAGGTAAGCAAACTTCAAAAATGTAACTGTACTGGTTTCGTCGTACGTAAGTTAGCGATGGCTAGTCATTTGGGTCGTGTTATCGTGCCTGTCTTCGTTGGTATTTACGAGCCAAACTTTAACTCGCTTGCCAACCTTCTCCAAAGTACGTACTTTGAGATGACATGGCCCATCAATCTCTGGAAAACAAAAACGCCCGCCATATACATATCTACCAACTATGACTAGTTCTCCACCAGGCGTGGAGGAAGCATCCTGGTTAAGAGACGAGAATCTGATAATGAAGTGGTCGGAATCCGGGGACCTTCTTGTGAGATGGGGGTGGGGTGGGGGTGGGGGGAGGGCATCAAGTTCCATGGAACGCAGCAGTGAAACGCGGCTTCATCCTTGAAATCCCGGATGTACCCCACTGGCAAGCTGTCACCTAGATGTGTCCAGGCTATAGCATTTGATGCATTATGCCTGTGAGCGCCATAGTTAGTACTCAACGACAGCATCGTACAAAGCTCTGCAGCCATTTTGTGCCGTGCTGACGTAGAAGGGCTATTCGCCCATCCTATTTGCTGTTGGGCTTTTCCCTAGGCACGGTTGCGGTGGACACCTCGGCGATGTGACCTAACCTGTTCCGAGCTGTCGGGGACAACAGCCGACAACCGAGGCTAGCTGCCTGGCTAGAAGCCGCTTTATCGTGGAGACGGAGGATATGACGGCGGCGGAGGTGTAGGAATGGTGGCGGCCGTTCTGCCGCAGGTGGTGTCATACACATTATTTGCTGAACCGCTGGGCCTGGTCGAGCCCACCCGCCACCCGCTTTCCTGCAGCACTGCATGCTGCAGGTGCACAATTGCGGTGTTGTGCCCGGGTAGTGCCGGGCTCTGGCCAGGAGGAAAGACATAAAAGAACAACGCGCAAAGTGGCTTGCCGGTCGGTGGCCATAGCACGCAGGTCCAGTAGGTGCGTGCAGCGCGGAGGCGTCACCGATAGTTGACGCGAGTTTGTGTTGTGGCTGGTTTGGAAACCCGATCTCATGCGCATGTCCATAGAGTAGCGTCGTGCTGCTGTAGAATGTGTCGCTCTGCTGGGAAATATGTTTCATCGTTCTGATTGCAATGCATCCTTCTGTTGTGCTGTGTTATGATTATACAAGTGTGTTCGCAATGCCGATTTGGAAGTTTTGGCTTTTGTCGTCAGCGTACCTCAATGGAGATGCGCCGTTCTACCATGAAATGCGTTGTTTTGCGGCAGGGTGCCTTGCTCTACCATGCGATGAGTCATTCAGCTGTGGGATGTGTCGTTCTGCTGTGCTGTGTTCTAACAACACGACGTGATGTGATGCCTTTCTGGCGTACGTCAATGGAGACGCGTCGTTTTTCTGTGGGAGGGGTAAACCTGCTGAGACACGTCACCCTGTTGTTCTCAAGGAGATATGTCCTTTTGTTGGGCTGCGTTTTGACTACTTGATTATGTGTTGTTACGCGGATCCCAATGCTTTTTTGTTTTTGTCTTTGGTGGGGGTCGATATAGATGATTACGATCAAAAGTAGAGATATATTGCATGATCGCATATTGCAAGTTTATCACCACGATGACTGAAAAATGGGTGAGACCCCCAAGAGTGCTCAGAGACCATGCAGGCGTCTGTTTGGTCTGAGAACTTTTCTGCAGGGTTCCCGGCATCAGTGCAGGTTATCTCGCTCGAAAGCGCTCGATTGTCACCATGCTCCAATCGATCGGTTACTGAGATAAGCTTTCTCACGCGAGGTAATTCGCGGTGACGCTGAGAGCCTGGACTGCTAGAGCGACACAACAGAGAGCCTAGCTGAGAGCGACATAAGACCAAAGGACTCACTCTGAAGTTCTCGTAAAGTGTGGCTCTCAGCAGAGGCAAGCTCTACCCTTCGACAGCCTTAGAGAACTCTCGGTAGGCTTGCCTGTTTTTCAGTGCATGGTCAGCAGGTGACGCGCCAGCCTCGCCGCTCGAAGGCTTGCTGTGTTACACATAAACATACGGGGTTGCGCGCTTACCTCCAGGAGTCTGCAGCGGCTGCTGGCGCACTTGGCGTCCTCGCACGGCTGGTACATGCCCAGGGTGACGCAGTTGATGAAGATCACCAGCATCGTCACCCTCTCGAACCACGTGAGGTAGCTGGTTAAGGAAACGACTTGCGGTGGCGGTGCCTAGCATGTTTGGGCGGACAGGAACAGTCACGCTGGCTTAAACGAACGGTTGAACGACACTTGTGGCGCAAACGTCACTCAATAGATTAATTGGCAACCAGAGCAAGCACCCCCATTGAGCGAGTGATTGAGCGCGTATGCTTTTGCGGGTGTGCTTAAATAGGCACTCGTGACCTGTACTTGGGGTCATTCGGATGCATGCGAGAAAGCAGTCATCTTTGAAAAAGACCTCTTTACGCCACAGGCACCCGGTCTTCTTCCATTGCGATCCACGGCTAGTGTATCGAGGCTCAACTATTCATGGGACTTCCCCCTGCTGTTGCTATTTCCTAGTGCATGTTGATGCCACCACTTGCGAGAAGCTGCCAAGAACAATAAATAAAATGTGGTATTATGGCAGAAAATGAATGCTGCTGTTTTGCTTCCGTTCTGTTCCTGGCTATCTTTTATGCCCCTTTGTGCCCTTTTAAAGCCCCTCACGCAATAAGATGCAGGTTTGAATTTCTTCCTGGATGGTAATGCGCGGTACATTATTACCGGCACATCAAATGCATTTGTTTTTCACAGCCCCTAAATGTGCATGCTACTAACTTTCGATTATCACATGCAGCTTTTATTTCCATTTACAAGTGGCCCCGCACAAGCGGACCAGCGGCGGCAAAGCGCATTACTGCAAGCTGTCGTAACAGCTCTCATCCCCACAGATCACCTCGCCTCAGCGGCTCCGCCAATCCGTCTGACCACACCAAGCGATCCCGTGATCCCCCCCCCCCCCCAACACCCGACCCCCTCTGCATTCCTACGTCACCGGCCACCCGGCCACGTGTTCTCGCGTCACCCGACGTTTTCGGTGGCGGCCCGCCTCCCCGCTCTCCCCGGCGCTGGCGCCGGGCCTGGCACCGGACGCGGCCTACCAAAACTGTTTGCTTTTTGATCGGATGGTTTACACTGGCCGGCGACGAAGGCACCAGCTTGTGCTGCCGTCGGGGCCGGGCCGAGTGTTTGTCGCCGAGCCCCGTCAGTGGTGTGGCCCCCGAGCCGTCTCCACGGGGCGACGAGAGCTCCCGAGCTGTCTCCACGGGGTGACAGGGGCTCCCGAGTCGTCACCAAGGGGCGACAGGAGCTCCCGAGCTGTCTCCACGGGGTGACAGGGGCTCCCGAGTCGTCACCAAGGGGCGACAGGAGCTCCCGAGCTGTCTCCACGGGGTGACAGGGGCTCCCGAGTCGTCACCACGGGGCGACAGGAGCTCCCGAGCTGTCTCCACGGGGTGACAGGGGCTCCCGAGTCGTCACCAAGGGGCGACAGGATCTGGTGTCGGGCGGCGGGCGGGAAGACGGCGCACAGAACCGGCACCGAGCAGCTGCCCCGGCCAGGGGTGTCGTATGGGCTTTTTTGGAGGATTTTGTCAATTTTGTGCACGAGGCCTATTTGCAGTCGACTTTGAATATGCTTATGCTGACAAGATCAAGTCGAAAAGTTCTCAAAGAAAGTGTCGTAGAACCCGATCGAACAGGGTACGTGCATCGGGACTTTTGTGTGTATAATCTTTCCAAATCCGCAGTTTTGGACTAGGTGCCTGGACAAAGACACAGCCGTCAGTGACTTGCCATACCGATCGCTCATCTTCACGGAGAGACGCGTTCGTTCTCAAAAAGTCTGCATATAATTTGCACTTCCAAAGACACCAGAAAACAACTTACATCATGATAACCCCGTTGCGTGTTGTCGCAGAGTCCGCGCGTGTACCATCACGGCTGCTACTTGGTCTTTGTGATACAACTGCGCGTATTTCTTTCCCGTCCAGCCAGTATTTCTATCTCTCACACAAAAGGCCCTGCGTGGCTAGCGGCCCGCTGAGTAGCTACAAGCTGACTGGCAAGGATGCCGCGCGAAGAATGGCGCTGTATTTCGGGGCAGGGACGGTGAGGTGTTGACGTGGCGCTGTATTTCGGGGCAGGGACCGTGAGGTGTTGACATGGCGCTGTATTTCGGGGCAGGGACGGTGAGGTGTTGACATGGCGCTGTATTTCGGGGCAGGGACGGTGAGGTGTTGACATGGCGCTGTATTTCGGGGCAGGGACGGTGAGGTGTTGACGTGGCGCTGTATTTCGGGGCAAGGACGGTGAGGTGTTGACATGGCGCTTGCAGTATTCGACGACGCATTCTGCTGCTAAGTTTGCTGGCTGCTCAATACATCAGGTGTATCGAAGTGAACGGCACTCACACGCCGCTGGTGCGGATGGAAAGGTGAAGAGCGTCGAAAACATTCAGCGCAGTTTGAGGCCCTGCCAGCTCTGTTTGTGCACCAATTCCTTCACCTGTATCTTTCTTCCCCCTCTTGAGAGGATGGAGGAGCAGCTGTGCTGATCTCTGTGATCTCAGATTTGATCTCAGATTTTATCTTAGCTGGGCAGCTGTCTATCGATTGTACCTAGCCAGCTGTGACTGTACCGGAAGTGTGTGCCCTCAGCCCAGGGCACATTCAATTCCCTCTCATCTGCAACTGACGACTCAGGCTTCAGTGCGTGACCGCCCTGCCATGATCGATATGACGAGTCCAAACGCGGCGTGAAGAAGCTTCCGACGACTGGTAACTTGCTCTTCACTGTTACTACGAGACAGGGGACGGTTAGACAGGAGACAGCTTACCAAGAGACTTACCAGGGGACAGCTGGGCGTCGGCAACGCAGCAACAAAACCCGGCCTGCGAGGCTATTTTGAGCTGTATTTTCCGGACGTTTAATCCTCTTTTGGGCAGATTCTGTTTCTATTAAAGGCGCTCAAGCGCTCATCGATTGTATGATGCGCGTCGGTGACGTGATGAGTCGCGTTGCCGGGGCTGGCTGAGAAGAGGGAAGCCCGGGCCGGGAGCTGTTCTTGGCGTGAGTTCCGACAACAATCTCAGAGGGCTCCGTTCCTGAGTCTCAGTTTCGGGGAGCTTGACAGTGGCCGTATGCTTTGAGCGATGTTTTTTGGTCGTGGGTTCTAAGCTTGAGATTCCCGCCGTGGAAAAGTTCCACTGCCCCCTGCAACCCCCCCCCCCCCCCACACACACATTAAAAGGGTGCAATGGCTTGTAACGACTTAAGCATTTAGATGGAACGATTGCCAGCCCTACAGTTATTCTGGCTGTTGTCAGGAGCCTGGTGTCCTGCTTATACAGTCCATGATGCTTTCGCGGTTTTGATTGGAAGCTCCTGGGAACTTCCGTTTCTTTGGGAGAGCTTTGCTGGAATCTCTGTGAAATTCGCTAAGATTTTGCTGAGTCCACGGCTTACATCTAGCCCTGCCAATCCTGTTTTCCAATTTCGAAACAAATGAGCGATCCCACCGGCCTCGCCACCACGGCCGTAACCAGCGCTCTGGCTGGGCGCTCCGGCCGACGGAGCCGACCAGTCTGACACCCTTCCAGGTCAGACCCACCTCACATACCCCGCCCCCCTACAGGCTTCAACACCTCAGTCCCTGCCCGAATACGCCCATCGTCGCCTCACGTCCCTGCCCCGAAATACGCGCCTTCGACACCATCCTGCCCCGAATACAGCGCCATGTCAACACCTCACGCCCTCCCCCCAATACAGCCATGTCGCACCTTTTGCCCCGAAATACAGAGCGCCATGTCAATCACGTCCCTGCCGAAAGAAATACGCGGCACACACTGGCGCCGATCTGGCGCCGCCTCTGGTGCAGGGGCGACCCCAGACCCCGGCTCTGGGCGGCGAACAATGCGCCGGTTCTCGGGCGGAGCAGCGCCGATCGGAATCGGTGTAAATATTTGACAACATGGCGGGGCGCCTGGTGGTCTGGCGATGCAGCAGCGACCCGGCCACGCCGGAGCATTCGGCCAGCCCTGGACGGGGCTGATGCCGGCCCAGACTCCGGCACAGGCCCCGAGTCACGGCCAGGTCCGGCAGAGGCTGCGAGTCATGGCCAGGTCCGGCAGAGGCTCCGAGTCACAGCTAGGCCCGGCAGAGGCTCCGAGTCACGGCCAGATCCGGCAGAGGCTCCGAGTCACGGCCAGGTCCGGCAGAGGCTCCGAGTCACGGCCAGGTCCGGCAGAAGTTCCAAGTCACGGCTAGGTCCGGCACAGGCTCGGAATCCCGGCCGGGCCTGGCGCCAGCTCGGAGTCCCGACTAGGTCCGGCACAGACTCGAAGTCATGACCAGACCTGACCAGGTCTGGCACAGACGACAACCCGAACTCTGAGCCCAGAGGCGACATAGACTGATATACTGATAGCTAGCATGCGTGGCTTCAGGCTCAGGGCGCGTACTTAACATATTTTATTGAGTAAACGCTGAACCCACTACCCACGTTGTGCCGTCCCGTTTAACGAGCGATTTTGCCTCCGCTCTTTCGCCAGACAGACTCGCGGAGGGTTTTATGCACCGCACAATGCTGCGGCATAGCCACTCCGCGTCTGGGTTAACCTTTGTTGGGCAGCTGCTAGCTGACCTTTCCATATCAATCGGACCAAACAATGCGCCCGGTCTGGGGCTTGTATCCAGTGACGTCGGATGAAGAGTCCAGTGTCTTTCTGCAGACCAAGAGCGCGGTTTCTCTTCCCCGTCCCTTGCGATGTTTGTAGCCTCGTTCCGGCCGACTGAGCTGCCTTGCAGGCGAGGCTAGGGAGGGCGCTGTTTTGTTACGTTTGCCAAATGGGAAATTTGGCATAGGACCGAGTGGCTAAATGCGCCTCTATAAATGGTACGTTATGATGCGCTCGAAGGATTCCAGGTAAAAATGAATACGAGAACGATAAAAGCGAGATCCGTTGATGACTGCCTTGCATTGCTTGCCTTGCTTTCATTGAGTAAGTCTGCATTCAACTGATACTTCTCCGAGCGAAGCAGTTGTTTGAAGCATTTGCGGCGTGCAACGGGTCCCGGTCCCATTGTTTCAACTATATCCCTCGCGTCTCCTGACTGGGCCGTCAGCTGCCAGCCGGCGAGCGATTTCGCCATGCGATCCCTTCTGGATGCAATGTTTACATGCAGCTATGCTCGCCAGACGCCATGGTTGTCAAATATTGGCCGAGCGCCGCGGCGTTTGGACGCCAGCAAACAACGCCGGCCGTGAGCGAGGCAACATCAGGCAAATTATGCGCCGGAATCTGGTAATCTTGGCTGATTGTGTGGCGGTGTCTGGTAATCTTGGCTGACAGTGTGGCGGTATCTGGTAATCTTGGCTGATCATGTGCCGGCATCAGGTAATCTTCGCTGATCTTCTAGCAAGCATGGCCACGTAGTTATAAAATGTGCGCTGCTGTGATCGTGAGACCACCGTGGCTGTTTCCACTGGATCGGGTTGACGCATGAACCACATTGTGTTTAAACTCTTTCACTGTCAAACAAACTTCCTCTTAATGTCAGGGCGAAGCTCGCTTCGCGTACTTGTGGAAGCCATGACTTCGGATGATAGAAACCAGGCGACGGAAATGGGCGAAGAAAGCATGCCCTAAACATCACTGCTACATTGCTACACTATTTGGATGATTCGTGATTTGCCGTTTGGAATTTGAGTAGGCCTTACGCGTTGGACATTGGCATCGTTCGACACTCAGGTATATATACACCGACATATCCGTTCTCGGTTCAAAAGGCATGCGTCGAGCCTGAGATTGCTCACACGGAAAGACATGAAAGTCTTCAAGTTATATACGAAAAAACGCTCACATTTGGAACAGAAGCAGTATGAGGGTAATTAACGTTTGGTGAACTCATCGACGCCCGTAGTAAGTAGGTGGTGGACTGGGCTGGTTAGAAATTCGGGGAAAATGGCAGGTAGGCATACGAGTATAAGTAGAAACCTCCAGAATATTGGATAGACACTTCAAGAAAGGTGATAATGTACTACAACTGGTGGTTATTTTGGTAATGGTTATTTTACAAATGCATGCCATCCTCAAATTCCAAAGCAAAAACAGAGCCTGTACGACGCTTCCTCAGCCTCGTTATCAAGCGGGTAGGTAGAACTAATACGACATGGTTGATAGGCGGGTGTGGTCAACACTCATCTAGTGTCGGATGGACGGAATAACGAAAATAGCGCACTATCAACCCCTGCGCGACAGCCAGCGCCAAGTGAGTTTCAACCGCCAACCATGAATAACCGAGCGCCGTTCAATTGGATTCGGCGCGTTGTTGTCGATGTGACCCGCCCCCGGTCCATACTGGCGCCGCAAACCGGCCTTACCGTGGTAGGTTGTTCGACCGCGCTCCCAGCACCAATCGATGCCGGTCCGGACGGCCGGCAGCGGGGGCAAGGCGGCACCGCCGCGGCCATACATGCCGGCGCGCCGCCACGCGCTGCTCCGGGGGCTACCTTCAGAGGCCGGCGGCGAGCGGCTGGCCAGCGGCGCGACGCCTGGCCGCTGGTGCGCCGCTCGCCGCCGGTGCTGGCAGACGGTGGGTGCCCGAATGAGGTCACGTGGACACCCGGTTGATGCCACGGGGCGTGCGGGAAGGTCACATGGACGCACGGGTAAGGTCGCTTCCCGGCTCGTGGTCGAGCCGGCCAAGGTATCAACCCAGGAAGGTAGTCCGCCTCCGGGTCTGGCGGAAGGCGTCAAGGGAGGCGCGAGAGGCGCACAGGAAAGCGTAAGTGCGTCAGCAGGCTGCGCCCGCTGATAGCGGTCTGAGACAGCTGCGCCCGCTGATAGCGATCTGAAACTGCTTGTTCTCCACGGCAGCAACGTATGGGCTTTAGCTTGCCAATGACCTCGATTCGGGTTTCGCTTGCTGCAGCCGGTGATCTCAACGCGTTTTTTTTATCGTCGCTATCACGGCGTATAGTGTATCAATATGGATATGCGGTGCACACACAGAACGTGCTCTCCTGGTCAGGGCACCCACGTCCAGAGTAGCTGAACGCTGTTGTGATGAACTCTTTTGCCGAAGCAGACACCATAAACCGGCTTGCAGTGTTGATGGTGCAATTCGTCACGTAAGAGTTCCATGAAGATCTGAGCCTCAGCGCCAGAGTTAGGGTGATCTGTGGTAACCTGTGGTGACCTCAGCACTAGAGTTAGGGTGACTTGTGGTGAACTGTGGTGACCCGCGGTGACCTATGACCTGTGGTGGCCTGTGATGATCTTTGGTGACCTCATCCGGAGTAAAGGTGACCTTTGGTAAACCGTGATGGCCGTATCTGAAGTTAGAGTGACCCGTGGTGACCTGTGGTGGTCTCATCTGAAGTAAGAGTGGCCTGTAGTAGCCTTATCTGAGGTTAGGGGGACCTGCGGTGACCTTTGGTGACTTGTTGTGACCTCAGCCGGAGTCAGGGTGGCCTGTGGGGATTTCTTCAGCAGGCTTCAATAAAACAGAGCTCATCCGTGAGCCTGTTGTATAAACATCAGCGGAATGACAGGTGAAAAACGAGGATCGCATAAATTCAGAGTGCGGGATGCAATGTCGGTTTTTAGGACACTGAAAACGTTGTACACAGTTCCTGTCAACTGTATGCTTTAGGTCGATTTCCCCACCTTATTTTGCCTCCCGCAAGTCTCCAGAAGACAAATGACTCTGGCACGAACGTAAAAAGACACAGCAGAAACGCTTTTAGCCGACAACCACTTTACGCAAAACAAAACAAAGCTTCCCCAGGTGTCTGGACGCCGTTAGCACGAGCTCAACAACAATCTTTCGCGGTGGCAGACGGTGTGGTTAAGATGCAGACGCTCAGATAACCGGTGATTTTCAGCCTAACCATATAAGCAGATGGCTGTACGGTGTCCGCAACGAAAAACAATCGATGCGAGCCCCACGCGTGACAACATGTTCACTACAAAATTGAGCTCTTTCAGTCTGTTCGGAAGCCTTAGCGAGAAATTAAACAGCCCTGTTTTGCACGGGCTTAAAGCCAACGGCTATGAAGAGTTTAAAGAGGACTGGCCAACTCACAACGCACCATCAGCTGCCAGGGTTGTTGATCGGGGTCTCCCACACTCACTGTCACGCCAGGCTTTCAGAGGACCTCAGAGACGGGCCGACAAACACTTCAGACCCTCCGGCGTTAACTTCTCTCTGCTGGAGGGGTGCTGTTCAACAGGGAGAAGCCAGTTTTGAAAGCACCACTCAGTTGGCTGCCTCGGTCTGAAGGGGCGTCGCTGGATTAGAGCAGGAAATCCATGCTGGCACCACCCCGCAATACCTCGTGACGTTGAGGACGTGTTTGGTGCCACCGAGCCAACTCGCGCACGCGTGATGACCCGGTCCGTGGCCCTGCTATGCTACGTAATCCAATTCATGCCGTGTATCAAATGAAGTAGCTGGCGTGTCTGTACGGAGAGCTGCGTTACGGCGAGGTTGTCAGCGTTTGAAACCTCGCCAGTATCAGTCATGCACGCCTTTTGGTTTAGTGAGGCCCTTCTTCAGGGAGGAAATATCGTGGCATTGGCACATCTACATCGCCTGGTCTTACAGGCTTCCTCACGATTAAGCCTTAAGGTCGGAAAGCCAAATATTCATTCATTTTTTCAAGGCACGTCTCACTTAAAAACAGTTCCTCGAGCTAACCAAGCGCATTCAAGAAGAGTGTGTTCATATGAAGCGTTTCACTGCATTCAAGGTAATTGTGAGTGTAACAGAATTTTGACTGTATCCAGTGTGTGTGTGTGTGTGTGTGTGTGTGTGTGTGTGTGTGTGTGTGTGTGTGTGTGTGTGTGTGTGTGTGTGTGTGTGTGTGTGTGTGTGTGTGTGTGTGTGTGTGTGTGTGTGTGCGTGTGTGTGTGTGTGTGTGTGTGTGTGTGTGTGCCGGTGTATGTGGCTGCTGAGAATACACCCTCCCATCCCAGTTTGATTCCTCCTATGTTGACTTGTCCTTCCATTCTCAGAGACGTTTTTACATTGCACCAATGACGAAATAACCTTAAGCGTCCTTAATTTACCCCTCGAGTCATAAGTGTACAAATCGTAAGGTTCAGCGGTACATGCTCCATCTACTGTCATGAAAACTGTGAGAGAATTATCACATAACAATGAATTAAAAACAGGTCTAGCCCTCCGACTTCTCCGAGCATCCTACGTCTGCGATCCAAATGAAATGTTCAGACACTGTTAGAAAGAACGAGAAGTCACTGCTGAGTATAAGGCCATAGTTGTACCGGCTTCGGCCGGCGACCGTTAATACCACAGAATGCAGTGTGTAACAAAAATAACCAGCTTTTTTCGAAGCATGCGACTGGTATTGACATTGCCATCACAGTGCTGCCTCAAATGTTAGCCGTGGCAGCCGGGCTAGCTATGTACGCCTCTCGATCTTTCTCGATCACTATGTACACCTCTCGATCTTTCGTCTCTGATCATCTGCTGGGTGTTGATGTGTCTATCCATTGTTCATATCACTTGGTTCAAATTACGTACGTTGTTTAGTGCATTTGCGGGAGCATTATGCACATAGATAAGACGGTAGTAACAGCCTTATTCCTCGGATAAAACCAGTAGACTGGAAAAGAGATGCGTTAATATTCCGGTAAAATGCCTTTTTCGAAACGAGTAAGGATTCACTTCTGCTACTCGTCTCGATAAAGAGCATGCTGCCGAAACATCAACGCATCCATATCGGCATTCTCCTGATTTTTTCCCGAGAGAAAAGACTAATTCTTCTGTCTTAATCACTAATATCGCATAAAAATCTTTAAAGAAATCGCTAGCAAACCGCTGAAATATCGATAGCATTTGCCAAAGTCGCAAATGTCTTCAAAGTAAGCCACACTCCCCAGCCTCGCCCGCCTTACTAAACATAGGCGGCGTTTAATCCTACATCGAAACGCATTGACGCAAAGATGACGATGCAGTCGGAACGCGCTACCTACACCAATTCAGCAATGGCATACAACAGAAGATGGGAGGACATGGTCCGTACGCGTGCGCTGCGGCGACGAGCGGCGTCCTCTAACGCAGTCTGTCAATTTATCAGCGGCCGTGTAGTCCCTGGCAGGAGTGATAGATATTCCCCGGGATCAGAGCGACCAGCATCGCTTCCCCTTCACAAACCCTCGCAAGCGAATGAAGATGGTCATCTGCGGAACCGCTTGGTGCGTGGTGGTCCTCCTTACTGGCCGATGACGCCGATGCTCCTGCCAGCGCGGGGACGAGTGACCCCCCTCCACCCGTATGGTGACCCCAGCCTGAGCAGCACTAACCCCGTATGGTGACCCCAGCCTGAGCAGCACTAACCCCGTATGGTGACCCCAGCCTGAGCAGCACTAACCCCGTGTGGTTACCCCAGCTCTGAAGCAGCATAACCCCGTATGGTTACCCCAGCCTGAGCAGCACTAACCCCGTATGGTGACCCCCAGCCTGAGCAGCACACCCCGTGTGGTTACCCAGCCTGAGCCAGCACTAACCCCGTATGGTGGCCCCCAACCTGAGCAAGCACTAACCCCGGTGTGGTTACCCCAGCCTGAGCAGCACTAACCCCGTCTGGGTTACCCCAGCCTTGAGCAGCAATAACCCCGTATGGTTACCCCAGCCTGAGCAGCACTAACCCCGTATGGTGACCCCAGCCTGAGCAGCACTAACCCCGTATGGTTACCCCAGCCTGAGCAGCACTAACCCCGTATGGTGACCCCAGCCTGAGCAGCACCAACACCGTATGGTGACCCCAGCCTGAGCAGCACTAACCCCGTGTGGTCACCCCAGCTTGAGCAGCACTAACCCCGTATGGTTACCCCAGCCTGAGCAACACTAACCCCGTATCCGGACCTGAAGCCGACGTCTGCTGGCCGTGCTCGGGGCTGGGGCAGCACGGGAGCTCATCCAGAGATCACTCTGCAGCACGTCAGTGTAACGGGGTACCCGGGGTACATGCGCAAGGTTAACACGCGGCACATGGGGTACACGCACAACGGGGTATGTGTCACATCTGCCTATGCCGTTTCAAAGAGGAAATAGAGAAGCCCCACCTGGAAATGCTTGGTGATCGTACAGTCAACCTAGTTGCCACATCACAGCGCACGATGTACCCTTCAAGATGTTCGCCAGCTGTCTCTGTCATCACTGCCAACAACCCCGCCCCCCCCCCCCCCCCCCCACCCCCTGTCACCAGTCGTCCGCCTCAACCGAACCCGACGGGCGTCTCTTTTGGTCGCAACTGGTGCTTGTTTCGTCGACAGATATCCCGTTCGACACTGCGGACGTCGCTTTAAACCTCGACAAACGCTCTTTTTGACCACGATGGACTTCCCTTATCACCGTGACAACGGCATGGAATGATCAGAATGCGCCGAAAAGATTCGAACGGAACAATATCAACGCCAAACAACTCCGCCGAACGTGCCCTTCCAACGTGCCGATTGTCCGTGGTGGCCCGAGTCAAGTCCGTGTCCACCCCGCCGACCCCCGGGCTGGCGCGCCGGCGAGCGGGCCTCGTCGCCTCCGTCGGCGCCGACGCCATCCATCGTCGCCTCGGACGGGCGAGCGCGGGGCGGCAGGCCAGGTGACGGAGCAGGACCCCGCCGTCGGGACCCGTCTGGCTTATCGACCGGCCGGGGCCAGCGGCGCGCCGCGTCGTGCCGCTAGCATTGTCCGGGGTTGTTTGGCCGGGTCATGCTCTCCATGTTGCCGGGGTAAGCTAGCGCAGAGCTGTATAATTATGAAGTAAGAGAAGTGAGGAATGAGGTAATGTTGCCCAAAGCCACCCTGAATAGCCTGAGGTCCTTGTGAACCCCAGGACGCCAAGGCCGCAGAGGAGCTGTGTCATTACGAGGACAGCGAAGAAGTGGGGCCTTTCGGATTGCTGGCTGCCGCGGATATCCCAAGTAATCACCCCGAAAATGACCCCAAAGCCCACCCCGTGATCTCCAGTCCCCGTAGCCCCATGCCGTATTATGGAAGGGAAGGATTCCTAATTTCCCACTCCGTATGACACACCGACACTCTTCTCGGCGGACGAGGAGGGGTCAGTTGGAGGACACTCCCCTCGGCGGACGAGGAGTGGTCAGCTGGAGGGTGCTCTTCTCGGCGTAAAGCCGCAACAAAATCCCGAAGTGACACCACGCGCAAAGACACAGTACTTCGCGTGGCTGCGACTTGAAAGAGCTAACGCGTGGGATACGAGTAAACGATGAGAAGACGGAGGGTGTACCTTGACTACAACGAAGTTAGGAAAATACTTGTACATTCCTTTGCAAAATCGTCATTCCAGCAGACCTGGCACTGCATACGCTGCCGATCGAGAGGAGTCACCCCGCTGGTCACGGGCGGAACTCCGGGGATATTGCCCTAGGGAACAGGGCAGGCGGTAGCCGGTTTTAACGTCATCCTTGAACGGCTGGTGCGCCGTGGAGTGTGCCCCTTACCCTTGGTACCTGGTGTTTCCTCTAAAAAAGTTATCGGGCAGATATGATGTAATGCCTGCCGCGCCGCTGTCTCTCTGGCTTTGCTTGATCTTACTGCGTTAGTAAGGATGCTACGTAATAGGATCGCTGTGCGTACAATGAACAATGAACAATGGGTGGGGAGATATGTAGTTTTTTGCCTGGGGACAAAATGGCGGCAAGGGGCACAGAGGGGACCGCGCAAAGATGCAGAGTCTGCTCCTGGGAGCCAGCCACCGCAGCGCGCAAAGATGCATAGTCTGCTCCTGGGAGCCAGCCACCGCAGCGCGCAAAGATGCATAGTCTGCTCCTGGGAGCCAGCCACCGCAGCGCAGTCCGGTTTCTCCGGCCAAGCGTCCCCTCACAGGCCGAGTGTCTGTCCATCGAGCACATTCGCCATCACCGCCAGCTCTACACCACGCGTAACAACGCCGTATTCACCAGCAGCTTGTCCTGGCTGCAATATCCTTAAAACATTTCGAGCAGCCATCGTCAAAGAAACGTCCTCGCAATTGGCAACTGCAGGGCTCTTTTCCCTTCAGCTGTCCTTCACGACCAATAGCACGCAAACAAGTGGGTGGGCGTTCGCTTCCTTGCGTTGAGCGAAGCCTCTCGTAGCACGCCACTAGCTTCGCACAGCAGGACCGCGCGGCGATCGGTACCTGTCCGAAAGCCGGTCGGTGGCCGACGACCGGTGACCACAGCCCTTATTATTCCACCCCTGTGTCCCACCCATTGATCCGGCTTTAGACGGTGGCCGGGTGTGGGCGGCACAGCCTAACAGCCAGACGGATGACCTGCCGCGCTCGGCCGGCGCGCTGCCGCTTCCCGCCAAAACCTGCCGGCCGGCGCCAAAGCGCCGTCCGGCAGCGTGCGAGAGCAGCTGCTGGTATCTGGGCGGCCGTCGCCGATGGCCTGAGGCTATTGACCTGCGCGCCGCCGTTGAACATGGCCGCGAGGCCTGCCAGCGGTCGTTAAGGTCGGAGCGCACGTGCCCACCCAGCGCGGAGGACATTCCGGACGTGCCACCGGCGCCGGCGGCACAGGTTTTCTTCGCTGTTGGTTCCAGACGCTCTCCAGACGTGGACGGCCCGTACTATTTCGGGATTGGCAGGTGATCATCATCACGCTCCGCGGGGTGTATGGTTGGCCGCTATGGTGGGGTCGAATGCCTGGGATGCAATGCGTGAGTTTTGCCGAAGCATGCCCAAGCATGCCGAAGCTATGCGTGAGCGTAAGTTCCAGCGTAAGCTCTAGCATGTTGACCATCGCCAAGCTGCGCTGGGATACAGGCGCCGGGTCAAACAGGGCGCGCACTGCTTTTATGAATGGGAAGAGGCCCGTAGGCGGCCGTCACATTAATGGCAGACGAGCACGTTCATGAAGTCTCAGCCACCCTGTATAGCCGAACCTCATCCGGCTGGTGGTGGCCGCCGTTCTCATCCGCAAAGTAAGAGATCCTCCTCGTTCCCATCTGCTATTGACGCAAGTCCACACATACACTGTCGACTGTGGAACTCAGCGATGGCGCGAAACTCCTGCGCCGCGGTAGGCGTGAGGGCCGGAGTTTGTGTCCCGCCTACTACGAGGCTCCCCAGACTCGCACTGGGAGCCGTCCGTCAGAGCGGGCGGCAAAAGTCAACCTTGCTAATTTTGTGTTTTGATGAGGTGCGCGTGCTTCATCGCAGCGAACCAGCCAGCCAGCTTCGATGGCTGATTGGCTCCGGTTCATAAACTGTCATGGCTGTAAATGACACACCGGTCGACGTTGGTACAAACCGGTTTAGCAGAGCTGCGGCAGCTTGTGGTCGTAATCGCCGAGTCAGATTAGGCCAATTGTGCCAACATCGCACTGGGGCTGATTTGTTGAGGCGAGGGAACCTATTCAACCAGGTCCAGAGCGCTGGCCTTCACTTTCGCCGATTGATATCGATTGATCACCTGACCTGAGGTGTTGTCTTATTTCAAACGCTACTCGCAGACGTCAAGTGTGATTGGCCGTCAAGGGACATTAAGACGTTGAGCGCTCTGAGCCGTCAAGGGACGTCAGGATATCAAGGGCGGCCCCTCGCTGTTTTCCCCTCCGCACCCAATACGTGAGCGGCTGATGCACCCAATACGTGGGCGGCTGATGTATCTCCGGCCTTTGGACAAGCCGGCCTCCCTCACATTCTCCCACCAATGGATGGAACACCACCGAGCCGACAGGACCAGGCGGTCGCCGCTCCGTCAAGATCGGCTCTTTTGATGGCTGCCACCAGCTGGCCGGAGGGTGCAGTGCGGGCTGTTCTGACCGGCGCTCCAGACCGGGCACTCACCCCTACCGCCCGCTTATCCCGACCGGCGCTCAAGACCGGGCACTCACCTCTACCGCCCGCTTATCCCGACCGGCGCTCCAGACCGAGCACTCACCCCTACCGCCTGATTATCCCGATCAGCGCTCCAGACCGGGCACTCACCCCCACCGCCCGCTTATCCCGATCAGCGCTCCAGACCGGGCACTCACCCTCACCGCCCGCTTATCCCGACCGGTGCTCCAGACCGGGCACTCACCTCTACCGCCCGTTTATCCCGACCGGCGCTCCAGACCGGGCACTCACCTTTACCGCCAGCTTATCCCGATCAGCGCCCCAGACCGGGCACTCACCCCCACCGCCCGCTTATCCCGACCGGCGCTCCAGACCGAGCACTCACCTTTACCGCCCGCTTATCCCGATCAGCGCCCCAGACCGGGCACTCATCCCCACCGCCCGCTTATCCCGGCCGGCGCTCCAGACCGGACACTCACCCCTACCGCCTGCTTATCCCGACCGGCGCTCCAGACCGGGCACTCACCTTTACCGCCCGCTTATCCCGATCGGCGCCGCGGCGATCAACATCCCGCGGCCCATACAAACGACAAAACCCATGTATAAATTATTGGTGCATTTGGCAGCGGTGGGCCCGGTCGCTGGCAGCCGCCGCCTTTATCAAGGCCTAATGGGGCGACGGCCGGTCGGCCAGCCGGGCCGTATATTCATCGCTGGGGAGTGTGATAGCTGGCGAGGGCACAATGGAGCTGGCGCTGGTGGCCGATGGCCACCGGTCGGCACTGGACGTGGCGCAGCGGGCGGCCCGGCACCGCCGGCGCCAGCTCAGCACAGCCGCGGCGCTCCAGCACGGCCGAGGGGGCCGTTGCTGGCCGCGGGGCGGAGCGGTGGGGGACGAGGGGGGGGGGAGGGGCACGCCCAGCTTCGCGGCGAGAGGGTGGCCAACCGCGGCCGGCGCTGTTTGGCAAAGCCAGCGCTTGGCGCTGTGGAGGGAAGGCCTCGGCGGATCGTGGATATTATGGCATGTATTGGTCAGATCGGCTTCCTTACGTTCGATCTGGAAAACGACGAGACAAAGGCGAAACAATGTCCGAACCTTTAAGAGGACACTCCTTGAGCGAAGACACTCGGCGTGTGCGTTCGAGCCCCGACAAAACCCTTCGCTGGAATCAGAATCTTCGGGGAAACACGCCGCTAGCCTTTGACGCCAAATATGACCAAAGTAAGAGTGCAGTATTTTAGAGAACTTACCGTCACGTCAGCAGTGTAAACGAGCAAAGAAGCCGTGCCCATCCTGCAGAACATAGGCTCCATGAAGGAAGGAGTCAAATGGACCCTAGATGTCGGGAAGTGCCAACGCAGGTTAGCTTATGGTGCATTAAGCATACCAAACGCAGGTGCGCGCAATGGAAGCACATGCAACGAGAACAGGCATGAACGAATGCTAGTGCACCTGACGAGCTTTATATCACATAGATTCACCGCATGAATGGCAGGGGCTGCCGGTACCACCGGGCGCCAGCGAATGTGGAATGGACCCGGCCACACGCCTCGACTTCAGACAGCGGGGTGCACGAACCGCGATCTTAGACAGCGGGGTGCACGAACCTCGATCTCAGACAGCGAGGTGTACGAACCTCGGTCTCAGACAGCGGGGTTCACGAGCTTTGATTTCAGACAGCGGGGTTTACGAGCCTCGGTCTCAGACAGCGGGGTGCACGAGCTTTGATCTCAGACGGCGGGGTTTACGAACCTCGGTCTCAGACAGCGGAGTGCACGAACTTCGATCTCAGACAGCGGGGTTCGCAGGCCTGAGCGGGCAACGCCGAGCCCAGAGCCTCGTGTCGCTGTACCGTCACGCGCTCCAGGGAGGAGTGCAGCTCCTCCGCAAGCCACACCTGTAGACTAGCAGACTGCAGACTGTCACTCAGAGAGTGTTCACATGAGGGGCTCCGGCTGTATGGAGCCGCATGCCGTTGGTGGCTGCTGCTACTCCTCTTTGGACGCTTTCAAAGCTGCCATCCGCCCGCCACTTATAACCGCTACAGCTCAGCCAGCGCAGCCCATTCTGCACGCACTTCCAATACTCGACTATCTGTTTTGACCATTTGGTTATCAAACCAATGTTCTTGTGCGCATTTCATTGGTACCAGCCGCTGCATCCGGTGTGTGATAGCTAAGTGTAGGCCGTGCCTGCACATCTCTGACACGAAATTGCAAAAGCCACTTTGCGACAGGTTTTCGACAAACTGCTGATGGCGATGACGATGATGGCAAAGCTGACGCTTGGGCGCTGTTCACGCTGATATCACACTGGTTGTTCCCGACACGTTCCTGTGATTAAAAGCAGCGAGTACGGCGAACAGCGCAACCCATATAGCTGATGACGTCACACGACGTCAAGTTCATGCAACAGATGACGTCACATGTCTGTGGGTTGATTCCGGGTCAAGTTCCGGGTTCTAAGAAACGCCTACCCCACTACCCCGTAAAACAGACAGTCAAGTGTGAATTTCCATGCAGCTTGCCTTCAAATTCAGTGTAGTCAGCGCCACTTAATGGCACTCTGTCGTATGCGCATCACCGTTGTTTGAGCACGTGTCCCTCCGTTAAGCCGTATCGCAGCGACAATGCTCGGAGCTTTCCCCTATCACGATCTTATGCGGGAAACAAACACCGCGTTGCCGCGCCGGTGAAAATGTCAAACGTTGCCGCGCCTGTGAAAATGTCAAATTGTGTGTGAAGCATCGGCACGGTCCAGCCTTCAACCCCTGAATCCGTCTGTTTTCCATGTGCGGTAGCAATTCTTCCACCGTCTCAATCATTTTTGTTTGCCGCTGGTTTATTTTTTCGTGTTCGAACTCAACGTCCGGTGTGCGATCTTCCGTTCTTGTCTGAAGCTGACACTTGCGTCCTCGAGCTCATCGTCCGAAGTGAAAAATTCACGCAGAAGATGTCTCTCTGTAAGATAAAAACACTTTTGGAGCTCGCGCAGTGCTCTGCGTTCAAAATGATGCGATGCACGAAACAAATAGCATGCGATTCGAGTTGCCAAACACTAGAAGGGGCCCGACCTGATATCGTGTTTCTTGATTTTGAGCGCGGTTCGTTAGGCGTTTTACGCGAACAATTTAAATAAAATGGCAATTTCCCGCAAGCATCACGTACGACTCCCAAGACTGCTCTGATGCATGCATCGTATTTGACTGCGTGGACTAAATACAAGCAAATAGCTGTCGATACATTGTTCGATCAAACGTTGCGCCTTCAGCAAGTATAGTCGGAGCCTCGCGCTAAATGTGGGAACGGCCGGCCGAAATTAATTACCGGGCCCGTGAAGCTATTTATCATCGCTAACGTTGTGAGATCCATTACGGCATTGGCCGGCCACCACCACACATGTGGTACAACAGAGCAGAATAAGCGGGCCGGAGCGCCGCGTGGGACCTCCCATACTATTTTTTTCAAATCATCACAAATATTCCTGAATTTCACTGCCGGCCCTGTGTGATGGAAATAAATTCAAAACCCTAAATTTCTGCGTCAGAACAGTTTTCAGAGTTCCGGCAGACGCAGTACAATAGCTAACAACACAGCCACAGGCAGCAAAACAATATTGTGTCTCGTCATCCTCCAGAAGTTCAAACCTCCCAAACTACCAGCACCCTACACGCTGCAGGTTTGCCCCACTCCCCTTCCCTTGCCGTCGGTAACGTGGACTCATGCGTGGAGTACGTGGTTTGGCAAATGTGACAGCGACCACACCAACTTTCAATAAAATCACCATAATTTCACCATTTCGCCACTGAGGCGCTCCCTCTAGCCGCGCGCCAAGCCGACTTTCCCAGCCGCCCGTGCCCACGCCCACCAGGAAGCCTCCGGAGGCGGGCGGATGATGGGGGTGAGGGGGGGGGGGCAAGGGTTTGGGGCAGGCCAGACGTGTGGACGTGATATCGGGCCGATGGTCGGCGAGTGGCCCGTCATCCGCAGAGATTAGCTGGAGCCGGCAGCCGGCAGCCGCTGCACGGCGAGCCGGCGCTGAACGGGCGGCCGGACGTGGCCGGCGCTCGGGGAAAGCGAACAGCCGACCCGCCAGAGCCGGTGTTCGGGGGTGGCGGGCGGCCGACCTGGCAGAGCTGGAGCTCGGGGGTGGCGGGCGGCCGACCTGGCAGAGCCGGTGCTCGGGGATGGCGGGCGGCCGACCCGCCAGAGCCGGTGCTCGGGGATGGCGGGCGGCCGACCCGCCAGAGCCGGTGTTCGGGGGTGGCGGGCGGCCGACCCTGGCAGAGCCGGAGCTCGGGGGTGGCGGGCGGCCGACCTGGCAGAGCCGGTGCTCGGGGGTGGCGGGCGGCCGACATGGCAGAGCCGGTGCTCGGGGATGGCGGGCGGCCGACCGGCAGACGGGAACGAGCCGGTGTCGATCTGATTGGCCGGGCAGAGGGCGTGTTCCGGAGGTGGAGTTAGGGACCCGGAGCTTGAGACCCGGGGCTGGAGCTGGAGGTCTGGAGCTGGAGCTGGAGGCCCACAGTTGGAACTGAGGCCCGGAGTTAGAGCTGGAGACCCGCAGCTGGAGCTGAGACCCGGAGTTAGAGTTGGAGACCCGCAGCTGGAGCTGAGGCCCGGAGTTAGAACTGGAGACCCGCAGCTGGAGCTGAGGCCCGGAGTTAGAGCTGGAGACCAGCGGCTGGAGCTGAGGCCCGGAGTTAGAGCTGGAGACCCGAGCTGGAGCTGGAGGCGCGCAGCTGAAGCTGAGGCCCGGAGTTAGAGCTGGAGACCCGCAGCTGGAGCTGGAGACCCGGACCTGGTTCCGCGCGCGGTGTTTCCATCCGGCGTCACCTTTCAGCTCGTCCGGCTCAACGTACCACCAATAACATTCTGGTGTTGGGCTGCTGCAGGAGCTGGATTCTGACTTCTCGACGGGTGGGAACCGGTTCACAGCCAAACGTGACGGACGAGGAGTGCCATAGCTCTGCTAACAGATAATAAATGACCCCAACGGCCGTCCTGACAGATGGTGCTGACAATCACAGTCAGACGTGACAGACAGCATGGAAACTCATGCCAGACATGACAGACGGCATAACAGCCCATGCCAGACGTGACTGATCGATAAAGAGGCTGCCAATCCTGCCGAAGAAAGCCCACGATAGGCTCGAGCTTCGTCGAAGGTCACGAATGCAAGCCCGGGCAAACGCAGCCCCGTTACAAAGGCATCCGCCGCCGGCCACTATAGCCATCCCTCCTCGTCTCACCGCTGGGCTGGCATGGCAATAACACGCTCAGAACTCCGCATCCGCTGCCAAACAGGCTCTCCGCCGCGGCGCTCGCCGCTCGGGGGAGTCGGCCCACATGCAAAAGCTCCTCGCCACTCTATGCCTCGGCGCGTGCTGGCCATTGACTGCGAATTCGCTGCGTATATCCTGCACCTTGCCGTGATTTGCCGAGCAGGCCGGGTCCGCCGCAGCGATGCATTATTCAGGGCCGCTGGATCCGACGGAGAAAGCGGGCGAGATAGAGACGACGCCGGCGGCCGGTCGAGGGCCGCCAAAGCAGGGGACAATGAGGGGCAATCCCCCTCCCCCTCCCCCCCACGTGCCTCCCCTGTACACAGCACACACGACGATGAATGTGAGGGGCGGGGCTTAGTACTGTATTCGTCCTTGCCGTGGTTGGTTTTGGGGAGGGCAGACCGCCCGGGTACGGCCCGCCGGTTAGTGACCGCGAATGACCACCTGTTTGGACGTTGCTGACTGTTGGTCTCCGGATGCGGTGCCGAGAGGCTCCCGAAAAACTGGGATTCGTGTCAACAGTTGGGGGCTCACGGACCGCGCGGCTTCAGGCAAATGGAGTATTCCATTATAGCATACACTGGTGACGTCTGCCCGTGACCTCCGTGATCCCTCCATGACAGTTGCAATCGATCTCTGGTAATAAGCAAGTAATCAGGGCTTACTAGTGCTCATGCCTTTTGGAATGTACTTTTCCAGTCTGAATAATGGGAAAACGGACGCATCGCATGCCTACTTATGCAATCATGTGTTTGGAAGCATTACAAATTAAGTGTGTGAGCGTCAGTGATCCATTCTTGTTGCAAAATCCTACACGATAAGTGATGCATTCAGATGGGGTCACGTGAGGATCACGTGACCTCACGCCACGACAGCGAGAAAAGTGACCGTTTAATGGAAACACTACCAAAACAAATGGTTAAGGCAATCCAATCTGTGCGCCGCATTAGGCCCTCTCAAGAGCGTCAGTTTGTATAAAGGTTATCCCGTGCATGCTGCATTCTGCTCCAGCCGCCCAGCTGCGTTCCTGATTCATGTGCAAAGTGCATACAACTTTGTTTGCTGTGCAATATGCATCACGCTTGGGTGTACCCTTTCCCACCACAGTTCAGCGGTGTACAAAACACGGGCACTCCACCACCGACGGGTGGCACCTGCAGGGGCCGTCTGTGCGCACCAGGTACGCGGCCGTGCCCTTGCTGTGGCTGCTGGAGGCTCAGGAGAAGACACCAGGAGCGAGCTCACACGCCTGGGGAAGAATTCAGGAGCCCAGCTCGCGTCGGAGTCTCCGGAGGTCGGAGTCTCCGAGATATCGAGACATGTGTTCAAGGATATCGTTGGCGATAGTTAACCACACCCCCAAGAATTTGAGTCACGACCGCCAGGCCCGGGGACAGTGTTTCGACCTGGCCGCTACACAACACTGCAAGCTGTTCTTATCTATTGAAGTAACACAAGAGCGTTTTCGGAGAATCATGTGCAATACTAGACGCATCTCAGCAGGGGTTCCTTTTCGTCAGGTTCACGTTCACAAGTTCAGTGAGGGGCAGCTCAAGAAACCCACGTACATGAGACGCACAGGAAAACATATGGAGTAAAAATGAGTGTGGTAGGCTGAAAAATAAACCACCTCACGATTAGAAAATCCCAACAGCCAGCAAGGAATTTCCTGGCCCCGTGAGCGAACGAAAGTCGTGGAAGATAGCAAAAGGCCCTACGTTGGTAAAGGACTTCGATCCCACATAAATTTAATTGGCTAATGCAAAAGCGAAATCGCACCTACGCAAACCCATTTGTTTCCTACCCGACCATAGCCTGGCCATTTCTGGCCACATGCGAACGCCATTGACCAGACCTTAGTGACCACAGGATTCGTCCCAATCGAGTGCAATCGAGAGGGAACGGCAGTCAAGCTATCTGCTCACTCGGTCGCCACTCAGCCTAAGCCGCCGTGCACTTTGACCTTTGTCGACCTCGAAAGGTCATCCGTGTTGTCTTTGACCGTTGACATCGCGAGACGAGGCACGGCTGAAGATGGGTAACGTGAAGCGTTGCTGCTGCGGGCGAGGAAATCACGGCTTTCACACGCGAATGTCAGGTGGCGCTGCTCAGTCAGTCTTGTAAAATAACATCCAACGGAATCGTCTACGGAAATAGACGGTGTCGTTGGCCTCGCTTCAGTTACAAATACCAGGTCTTTCGTTTTGTTTTCTGGATAGCGTGCTTTGCGTTTGTTTTCACAGAAACTGTCAGCGCATTGGCTCGGTGTAATTTACATGTACCCGTTTACAGTCGTCACAGTTATGTGATTACGAACTCCACAGTTATGCGATTACGAACTCCACAGTTAAGCGATTACGAACTCTACAGTTATGCGATTACGAACTCCACAGTTATGCGATTACGAACTCCACAGTTATGCGATTACGAACTCCACAGTTATGCGATTACGAACTCCACAGTTATGCGATTACGAACTCCACAGCTATGCGATTATGAACTCCACAGCTATGCGATTACGAACTCCACAGAACCGAACATCGGCCTCTCAACAATAGATCCTGTGGGCTTCACCTGGATATGCTCTATAGCATTGGTCTCGCACGGCTTTTTCGCCTCTGTCCATCTGTGACGAATTTCACAGGCAGTTTGTCCGCCCACGCAACTCAATCGGCTGGAGCACCTGTCTACCAGCCCATCCGTGGGGGAGGGGGGGGGGGGGGGGGGGTGAGTTTCAAGCCACCGAGGGCGCTCGCTGTCTCCTCCTGACTGGGATGACTTGCGGCTGGTAACAGCAGCCCAAGGTCATATGAGGCCAGAGGGTGGGGCGCAGTGCCGAGCATTTCCTGTCGTTTAACTTAAGCAGCAGAGTTCAGGCGTTTAAGTGCTTGTTCATGATCAGATACTAATGTTGGACTTCCAGCATCGTCTAGCCTGAAATCTGATCCCAAAAGGTATGTACAAGGAAAACATACACGGGGCAATATATACCATTTATAGATAGGAGTTTCAGCGATATTAAACAATTGATGATACGCTAACCACACCATGCAACTTAAAAACAGCATACGTTTTCGTTAAGCAACATCAAAATGGCCAATGCTCGTGGCACCTTCAGCAGATCGCTTGGTGCCCACACGTCTCCAGCAGACCGTCGCCGGGATCAAACAATTCGAGCACAATGCCCACCAGAAGCCAATCCCGGCACCGAGCGTGGCTACCCCCGCCTTCTCCCCCGCGGCCTAGAAGCAGCGCAACCGTGCAAATAACATTTCCGGCGCGCTGGGCTGATCCATTTCCGGTCGCGTTTGATAGGCGGTCACCGCATGAGCCTAGGTCCCACACGTCCGCGCGGTTTCCCCTCACGTCCGGGAATCGTGTGGGTCCTGAGCATGCAAGACAGATTTCGGACACGTCCGACGGATGTCCGCCGCATCCGTCAGCTTCACGGCAGATGTCCGCCACATCCGTCAGATTCACGGCAGATGTCCGCCACATCCGTCAGATTCACGACAAATGTCTGCCGCATCCGTCAGATTCACGACATATACAATAAATCACTTTTTCCAGACCATGTCTGAAGCAGATGCACGAAACCTAAGATAAACTCCACATACTGAGACCACAGTCACCGATACGTCCAAGAGATTCCACTGAATGGATACATTATTTGATAGGTCTGACAGTTCCGACCAAATTGAACAGATACTAACATGATTGTCAAGCTATCGGACGCCTCCTGGATTTCTTCCGCTGCAATTAGCTGAGCTATAAAATGCACCGTAGCTGAAAAGCACACACACACACACACACACACACACACACACACACACACACACACACACACACACACACACACACACACACACACACACACACACACACACACACACACACACACACACACACACACACACACACCACACACACACACACACACACACACACACACACACACACACACACACACACACACACACACACACACACACACACACACACACACACACACACACACACACACACACACACACACACACACACACACACACACACACACACACACACACACACACACACACACACACACACACACACACACACACACACACACACACACACACACACACACACACACACACACACACACACACACACACACACACACACACACACACACACACACACACACACACACACACACACACACACACACACACACACACACACACACACACACACACACACACACACACACACACACACACACCACACACACACACACACACACACACACACACACACACACACACACACACACACACACACACACACACACACACACACACACACACACACACACACACACACACACACACACACACACACACACACACACACACACACACACACACACACACACACACACACACACACACACACACACACACACACACACACACACACACACACACACACACACACACACACACACACACACACACACACACACACACACACACACACACACACACACACACACACACACACACACACCAGATGACCAGCTACGCAGGTCCTTCATACAGTTTTGGCCAGGGTGAGATATTGAGTTGTGGACTGAATTATATGATAAATTATGTTGAAGTGTGTATATATCATGGCATGTTCCATCAAGTCTTGTGAAAATGAATTGGTGAAACTGTGCACAGCTTACAGCCTTCCTTTGCGAACGCGTGGTCTGTTATTCTTCCAACCTCCAAACGGCAGCCCAAGTGGTCTAGGGGTCCAGTCGACCGATCGCCTCGTACCGCTCTCTCGGCCGGCCCATCTAACCGCCTGGCGAGCCGCCCTGCCCTCGCCTCTAAGCCCGCACTTTCCATTTCCCTCGCGAGCTGGAAGGGGTCCGAGCGGCGCTCATTCGAGCGCTGGCAGCGCTGCGGCGGCCGCGAGCGCGACACACTTCCTGCGTCCAATCTAGGCCTTTTTCTGAACGAGTGGGCGGCCGTCATTAGCGGATACAGCCCCATCTGGCGACCCCACTAATGAATCGGCACGCATTGTGTCCGGGAGACTGTCAGTGGTCATCGACATGCTCATTGTGGTCACCACACATGTGGGGCGTTCCCCTATCCCAGTCCTGCCCACCTCTCTCTCTCTCTCGAGGAGAGGAGAGAGAAAGAGAGAGAGTAGAGACGGAGGAACGAAGAGAGAGGAGAGGCAGAAGAGAGATCTCTCTCTCTCTCTCTCTCTCTCTCTCTCTCTCTCTCTCTCTCTCTCTCTCTCTCTCTCTCTCTCTCCTCTCTCTCTCTCTCTCTCTCTCTCTCTCTCTCTCTCTCTCTCTCTCTCTCTCTCTCCTCTCTCTCTCTCTCTCTCTCTCTCTCTCTCTCTCTCTCTCTCTCTCTCTCTCTCTCTCTCTCCTCTCTCTCTCTCTCTCTCTCTCTCTCTCTCTCTCTCTCTCTCTCTCTCTCTCTCTCTCTCTCTCTCTCTCTCTCTCTCTCTCTCTCTCTCTCTCTCTCTCTCTCTCTCTCTCTCTCTCTCTCTCTCTCTCTCTCTCTCTCTCTCTCTCTCTCTCTCTCTCTCTCTCTCCTCTCTCTCTCTCTCTCTCTCTCTCTCTCTCTCTCTCTCTCTCTCTCTCTCTCTCTCTCTCTCTCTCTCTCTCTCTCTCTCTCTCTCTCTCTCTCCTCTCTCTCTCTCTCTCTCTCTCTCTCTCTCTCTCTCTCTCTCTCTCTCTCTCTCTCTCTCTCTCTCTCTCTCTCTTCTCTCTCTCTCTACTCTCTCTCTCTCTCTCTCTCTCTCTCTCTCTCTCTCTCTCTCTCTCTCTCTCTCTCTCTCTCTCTCTCTCTCTCTCTCTCTCTCTCTCTCTCTCTCTCTCTCTCTCTCTCTCTGGTCCTCCATTCTCACCAATCTTCTTATCCTGCCCTCTATCTTCCTTTCACACTACCTTTACCTCGTCCTCGCCACCCCGTCCCTCGCTTCTTCGTTTCCGCCCCGCGTCAGAATCCTTGGCGGGGGCTGCGCCCCCCCCCCTCTCCAGGTTACACGCCTGTCGGAGCTGCAGACGGGCAAAAACATATTGGGTGTGAGTTACCACAAGGGCTCACTGTCGGCAATCCTGCAGCGCTGGCACTAGGGGGGATGAACAGGGGAGGGACGGGCGAGGGACAGGGAAGGGTGGGAGAGCACTTCGCTTCACCAGCCTATGGCAGATTGCAGACATTGTTCGGATGATTGCCGTCGAATTAGATTGAAACCGTGACCAGGATCGCTGGGTAATTGAATGGCTGGTTCGATCATTTGACCACACGATGAATGCAGCCAGATGTCGAAAGGTCGCAGGGCGGAAATCCGGATTTGATTGCACCCATTCGGCGCCCAGGATTTGCGGCCTGAAACCTGAATGTCTGGCATTTAAAGTCCAATGCGGGGTAGAGTTCATGCTCTTTCGCTTGCCACTTGTGTATAAAAGCCAACGGATGACAAGCAAATCAGAAGAGGATGCATTCGCCAAATCTCGCAGCTCGGAACAACGCAATTTTTGCCTCGTTTTATTTATTATGACGTCATTAAATTAATGCTTATTTTTGCAACAAGCAAACGACAGCAACTCCTGACCAGCCGACACATTTGTCCAAAACATTGGCAGTTCTGTACTGGCATCAGCCACAGCGTACCTACCGTTTTTTTTTTTTGCTGCAAATTTGATCCGAACCCTTTGAATGGATGGACTTCTGGGATCACGCTAAGCAGTGCTTGTCATGTGAGCCCTGACCCCCACCATCCGATCGCGCAATCCCAGGCGACGGCAGAATTTAGCGAAGAAAGCTTAACGTGCCGCAATGGTCGGCACGGTCCGTCCTGCCCTCTGACGTCAACTGACCTTTAGCGCGACAGCTGCCACCGGCCGCAGGCCATACCTGTCGACGGCAAATAGCGAGCGGCCTAAAGCGACTCGAACCCACCCCGCCACGTGTGGGTGGATCGGAATGCAGGCGCTCTAACCGACTGGACCACCGGAACGGACTGACATTGATCATTTTTGACCATTTGACCAATGACCATTGACAGTTGCCATCCGCCCCGCTTTTCCTTAAAGCAAACTCAGATGCTTGGCGGCATGAGTCTGCGAGGTCAGGTGACAAATATGTGTGGACTGCTCTTTTACGTGTGACAAAGCCATGATTTAGTGGAGAACAGCGTGGGAAAGTGTTTCGCTTTGTAAAGCTGCGAGCCTGCTGAGCACCCCCAGCGCTGATGCACAGCAATAGCTTCAGTCAAGGTTTAGCCAGCAGTTCGCCTCACTTGACACCGGCGGTCGGATCAGGCGGGTAGAGGCAAGCGAGGCTTGTCCTCTGCCTAGCGAGCACAGACCAAGCCAGGTTTGTCCTCTGCCTGGCGAGCAGAGACCATACAAGAAGCTCTGCCTCTGCCTGGCGGGCAGAGGCTATCATGATGTGTATGGAAGTCGCACAGCTGAACACAACACACTAACATGCAATGGTGAAGTAGGCAGAGACGGCCAAGAGAGCATCTAAGCACTATGCCACTGAATGCAGTGCACAGTGACAGCATACCCCGGTTTTCTTTTTACCGGGGCAAGTATGGGAGGCAAAGAAGACATATATGTATATATATATATATATATATATATATATATATATATATATATATATATATATATATTCGCACGCTTCAATGGCCTGAAACATGACAGCGTATTTATCGATAAGCATTACCGCGTTATTATCAACACAGCAGTGCACCTGCCAAAAACTGAAAGTCTGCGACCACGTCTTAAGCTCGCGATCCGACATGCCTGTTCTGTGGAATTTAAATATATGGAATATATGGATATTCGGGAGTGCGGAGCATGACAGTTTTACGTCGCGATTCGATCACGTGAAATCACTACAAGATAATGAACACAAAACACGTTCGCGTCGCAATGAGCTGTATGGGAGGCACCAATGCGCGGTCAGCGGACAAATGCAATGTCAAACCGATCACTCCGCGGTCTTCAGAAGCCTTTCGGTGCGACCAGCGTCTTAACACGCGCTCGGGTGGAGGGTCAAATTGACCCCGTCCCCGAAGGTTTTTCCACAACGGTTTCCGACACAGCGCTGCGTAGCCGCGCCAAATTTTGCACAGCTATAGACAATCAAATAGTAGATTGTCTGCCACTACGAATTTAGATGTACCTTGTAAGGTCGCTGACCTATAGTAGGTCAAAGTCAGGTCGTGGTTTCAGCGAAGCAATTCCCAGGGAATCGTTCAATCTTATCCAACAACGGAGTGTTAGACGAAGCCGTGCATCTCTGAGATGCTTTCTTTGACACCGCACCAGTTGAATGAACAAATTGCATTGACCTAGGGTCAGGCATGAAGGTCAGTCCCAGTTCAAAACTGACGGTTTTTCACTCTAGCGGTTGCTGTATGGTGTAGAACCTAGTGCTCATTTCAAATTTCTTGATAACAGGAGCCGCATTATACACCTTCCATGAGCCTCTTAAAGGTCACAATAGGTCACTGATCTAAAGAGACGCAGGTCAACATTCTGTATTTTCGAACAAACTGCCTGGCGTAAGCTTTGCCGCTTATTGAAATGCAAAACTAAAAGTAGTCTTGTATGATTTTGGTCACTATGACCTTCAAAAGGTCAAGGACACTGACCTTAGATGAGCTAAGTGACCTTTTGCTTGGAACATTTATCTAGGTTCTATGGGTCCTTTGGAGCCCAACCTTGAATTTGATCTTGTTTGACCTTATTTGACCCGAAGGTCATGGGCTAGAAACCTTAAACTTTGATCTAAGTGAGTTCACTTACAGTTTAATACGTTCTCTAAATTTTTGGGTTCTAGTTTTCTTAGTTCCTGAGATCCCAGGCGGGCTAAATTGACCCGCACCCGAGCTGAAGGTATCCAACCGGCCACCCTGGGCGCGTGCTAGTTCCCTGTGGCTGCTGACATGTGGAAACATACACTCTTGCTGCGTTCCGCCCGTTGTTCGTCGGCGCGGCGTCGTGGGACTACATCAGGGCGCAACCTCTCCCTCGACGCAGACGTTTACTGCCCTCAGGGCTTTGGCATGGGTGTTCAGTGTCATGTCAACGCAGCTGGTGACTTCAGTGGCGTCGCGGCTTGGAGGCTGTGCCTGGCCTTGATGTCCGCCCCTCGGCTACAGAAGGCGTGGCGTTGACAGGAGTATCACGGCCTCCTCCCTACAGTGTGTGGAAAGGAGGCTGGACAACGGAGCCCGGCTTGTCGTACCACCCCGGAATGGAGCTCAACTCTCGAGCAAATTCTCCAATGGATTTATGATTTTGAGCTATGAAACGCGACAGTGCCTTCGCCATGGTTGCAAAGACCTTTCATCGGCATGATTCTTGGAAGGGTGACGGTCTCGAGTGGACCGAGTACACGGCTGGTGATAGAGTACAGGGTGGACACACAGTCCATAGGGTAGTGAGCATAAGTCTCTGGACTATAGCGAGGAGAAGTGGTTGTGTATTGTCCGAATGGCTCGTGCCATAAGAAAACATAGATGGGGCTGTGTAAGCGACATTTTGAAGTTAGCATGGCTATTCCGCGCGCCGCAAGAGTTCGTGTTACCCGTGCGCTGACACCAGCGAAATCACTTTAAAACATATCGGCAATAGGTCTGGTACAACGCCCCCTGTCCGGCGTTTTCCCGAGACATGTCCATCAGTTTACCTCCACCGGATGCCGGCGGCGGTCGTGTCATAGGCCAGACCACGCACATCGGCTGACGGCTGTCTGGAGCGCGGAGGTAAACAATGCGCTGTTACCCCTCTGACGCTGCCGTCGATCTCGGCCGAAGTGGGCAGTTTACTCGTGTTGCCTCTATTGGCACAATGCTCCTTCGCTTCGGCTTATATGGAATTCATGTCGGCGGAGCCTACAGTTCCTGAACGGAGTTCATGTCGGCGGAGCCTACAGTTCCTAAGCGGAGTTCATGTCGGCGGAGCCTACAGTTCCTAAGCGGAGTTCATGTCGGCGGAGCCTACAGTCCCTAAGCGGAGTTCATGTCGGCGGAGCCTACAGTCCCTAAGCGGAGTTCATGTCGGCGGGACCCGCAGTTCCCTATAGGCTTGCACGCTGCTCGACCTCTAAGCCATGGCAAAATAGGACTGGATCGTCGGTTTCTTTAGGAAAGGCCAGGGCGCGCAGGTCTGTTGAGAGTTCCTGGCGCCCTTGTCATCGTGGATAGGAGGCAGGGTAAAATGAAAAGAAATTGCGATTTGAATGTTTCCGCAAATAGCAAAACGTCATCGCTCAATAATAGTAATACACATATACTTAATGAATTCCTCCACAGAACTCCTGCTCCCTGTAATAGCTTATGATTGACATGGAGCATGTATGCCGAACATGGAAGAAGACATCAGAATAAACTGCAGCCATTTTTCTGACCCAAGCAACATCTGATCATCTAATGCATAAACATGCCAGATGAGTGGTTAACACCTGTCAAATGATAACAGCCTCCAAGAACGTCCCACTTCTCCCAACAGTTTTGAACTTGCCATTGCCTTGCCAGGAGGACAAAAGAGCCAAGATAACGGTGTTATTCAAATGATTGCTTTTCAATACGCGTGAGCTTCCATAACATTTGTACATCGCCTACATGTGAGCATGTTAGAGGCATTATGTGTGTAGTTAATTTCATAATGCGTTATCCAACCGTGATCGCCGAGCAATGTGTGGAGCAAACAATTCCGTCTTCCTAAAACGCTAGCAGCCTTAGTTGAGCTCACCACCCGTCCACCAAAGCTGAACACACCACCCGTTCACCAGAGCTGAGCACACCACCCGTCCACCAGAGCTGAGCACACCACCCGTCCACCAAAGCTGAGCACACCACCCGTGCACCAAAGCTGAACACACCACCCGTTCACCAAAGCTGAACACACCACCCGTCCACCAGAGCTGAGCGCACCACCCGTCCACCAAAGCCGAGCAGACCACCCGTCCACCAGAGCTGAGCGCACCACCCGTCCACCAAAGCTGAGCACACCACCCGTCCACCAGAGCTGAGCACACCACCCGTTCACCAGAGCTGAGCACACCACCCGTCCACCAAAGCTGAGCACACCACCCGTCCACCAAAGATCCTCGGCATGCCCGGTAACCGGACTAATAGCCTCCATACGTCACGTCGGCTAGCGTTCAGGCGGTGAGTCCTGCTCCACGTGCTATCAGACGTGGTCAGTGATCGGCTGAGTCACCATGCCGGCCAGTGGTCAGTGACCGTTCACCAGGCCGTCCAGGTTTTTGAAAGGTCGAACAGAAGCGGTATGCGGTCACTGCCGCAGCAAAGTGGATCAACTTGAATGAGGAGCGGAGTGTACATTGGAAGACAGGGAGGGCGGGAAGGAAGGAATGGCGAGAAAAGGACTAGGAGAGAGAGAAACAGTGAGACAGAGAGAGGGGGAAGGGAGGATGAGAGGCGGAGATCAAGATGGAACAGGAAAAGCTTGGGCATTTGCGGAACAGTGGTGCCAGATGTATATCTGGCTGGCATCTACTTGGATTCGATCTGAGCTTTGAGCAATACTTCATGTCAAACCGCTCTTCACGTCGCGTGGCATAAGGTCAAAACCATAGCTGTTTGGACTACCCAAGTGCGGGAAAGCAGAATACCCAGCATATCGGCACTCAAAAGACACCTCTCCAGCCTAGCCAAAGGACAAACAAAGCACAGTGTCGAATACAGCGGCAGGCAGGACCAAGCCTCTCCCTTCCCAAAAACGGTGAACGAGGAGATGCAAAGATCATCTTGGACTCGCTTTAGGGTGACTGACATGGCATTCAGAATTTTTTTCTAAATGGCTAGTGTCTGTAACACATCGTCACGTTTTTGTGTCAAGTTTTTTTGCGTCGTCACTCGCCAGTAATCAAAGCACCTTCGTTGGACATTTCAGTCGAACGTGACTCAGCCTCTCCGTCATCCCTTTGTATCGCCATAGGTTCATTTTTGCTTTAGTGCCAAATGCGTGGCGCGGAAGAGACAAAATAATTTCGCCAACCTTGACCCGCGTCGCACAGTTGCCTGTGTGTTGTTTACATTTGCTCAGTTCTCGTTATTGATGTTTTGTGGGGGATTGAGGCAGTGCTTGTTGGATTTTATTGTGATGTGTTCAAAGCTTTTGTGCATTATGCACGAAAGCTAAAGAAGTGTGTTGTGCACCATGCTGCTTGTGTGTACAGTAACCGTATGCAAACCTGTTGGTAATGTTAAAGGCACAGGTTTTTCTATTTTCATGATTCTAGTGTAAGGTGGCATTAGGCCGCTAGTTGCAACGAGTTGTGAGTGCCTTGCCCGCTGTCCTGTGATATGATGGTGTGTGTGTCTGTGTGTGTTATGTTTCTATGGCTGCATTTGCAGATACATGTATGAACCTGGTGGTGCAAAATATGCCATATTATTGTTATTATATTGCAAAGCTGATGCATCTCTTCAAATATTACTGACACTTCTCAGATATTAGCATCTATTTTTTTAGTTTTGTTGAAAGCATTTGGAGCCATGCAATATTAGCCTGACATAAATGACAGCTAGCAAACCTTATAATGCTGTGGATATTTGTGGATAGAGCTGAGTTGCAATCGTATCTGATTACATATCACGGTTGTTAGGGACTGAATCCCATGTCACATCCATTTTTCATCATCACATCATCTTCCTTAGGTAGGCAAGTGCGCATGAGCAACATTATGTGGTGAAGGAGAAATAATTTCCATGGAAGTAATCAGGTATGGAATTTTTGTGGCTGTTCCATTACATACTGTGAAGTCCAGGCTTAATAACTTGTCATATAAGTCCAATTACATCAAAGGTATCACAAAAGGCTAGTTCTTCCTATGAAAGCTGATGATAACTACAGCACTCAATTTTGTTTTGCTTAGATCTGCCAGGGAACTGAAATGAAATTGTCAGAGACAGGTGCCTAAGAGGGAGGCATGAACAGAGGGGCATACACGATCTTAGCAATGAGAAGAGTTGTCAGAAGACTGTGTTGCTGTGCATGAATATTGAACAAGCATCTGTGCCACAAGCCACCAATAGTAAAAACTGTGCATGCTGTATAGAAATGGGATGCTGTGGTCAGGTCTTTTACTTATTCCCCATTGTTGTGGATGTTTCGAAATAAGGACATTGTATGGCTGCTGTTGGTATTGAGGAAATCATGCTAGAGTGTGTTATTCATGCATAAATGAAGGTGATCTGTGCACTGGACAATGTCTAGTTGTTACGAAATAGTTTGCTTTCCTTCATTGCCGGCAAATCAAAACTTCTACCCCTTCGCAAATTCTGAAACCTGCATTTCAAACAAGACATGAGCAGAATGGTACCTACATACACAGCAGGTTGAAAATCAATCTCACTATGCTGCCCATGGCTACTGAATGCCTTTCAAAGGTCAGAGAAGGTTCTGATAAACAGCAGGTTTTGATCTCTTTAAGAACTAATATGACCCGATGCAAGATTAAAAATGATTTCATTGGATTCCTGTGGGATAGGCAATCCGGAAACATGTATGACATGAATAGCCTATTGTATGCCTATGTTGACCTCGTATGACCTCACCTTGACATCTTGCCTACATCTTGAGCATGTACTGACCAGAAAAGTTGTAGCTGACGTTTAAGCTGCACAACGCGAGCAGAATGGATGTGAAAATATTGTGAATCATGTGTTGCATGAATGCGCCAAATTATCATGCTAACCTATGGAGCGACCTTGGCCTGACCCCATTGTGGCATCAATATGTTCGTAACACAGCATTCTCACTTAGCCAAAGAGCATATACTTCTTGAAGAAATGCAACGCCTCAATTGACCCTAGCCCCTGCAAACATGTAACGGGGATCTGCAGGACTTTGCCCTCACCTTGGCTTTGCGTGTCAGCATGATGTCTAATGGTTGTGTCTGCAAGATGCGCCCTTTAGCTCTTTCCGTTTGTACACATATATCTCCAACTCAGGCAATGAATTCCCAAAAAAGCTTTGTGAGAGTTTTGTTTCCCGGTCTTCCAGCCTGAGGCGTTCGGCTGGGACGCCAGTCAGTTAATGATTAACACGCGCCCGGGCGGGGGGGGGGGGGGGTCGACTCCTCCGAAGATTTTCCCAGAATGGTTTCCGAACGGCGCGGCGTAGCCGCGCCAAATTTTGCATAGTTGTAGACAATTGAATGGCGGATCGTTTGACCTAACACATTTAGATGTACCTTGTAAGGTCACTGAGCTATGACAGGTTAAAGTCAGGTCATGGTTTCAGTTAAGGCAATTTCTAGGGAATTGTTCAATCTGATACAACAACGGAGTGTTTGACGAAGCCATACATCTCTGAGGTGCTTTCTTAGGCACCATATATATTGAATGAGAAAATTACGTTGACCAAAGGTCAGGTATGAAGGTCAGACCAAGGTCAAAACCAGCCTGATTTATTACTCTGGGAATTGCTGTATGGGATCACCAGAATCGACATTTTGTTTTAGGAACATACTGCCCAGCGTAATCTTTGTCGCTTATTCAAATGCAAAACTCAGAGCAGTCTTGTATGATTTTGATCACCATGACCTTTAAAAGGTCAAAAAGGTCACTGACCTCAAATGGGTTTGTGACCTTTTGCTTAGAAACAGTTGCCTGGGTTCTGGGGACACTTTGGAGACCAACTTACAATTTGATCTTGTTGACCTTGTTTGACCTGAAGGTCATAACCTAGGAAGTTCAAACTTTGACCTAAGTGAGTTCACATACAGATCATCACACCCTGTAAATGTGGTGTATCTAGCTTACTTAGTGTCAGAGATCTCAGGGTGGTCAGATTGACCCCCACCCGAGCGAAGGGTATCTAGCCGCCCACTTGAGCGCGTGTTAATAGACCTTGGAGCTGATATCATGGTCTGTTCGGAGAAGAAAAAGTATTTTTTTTATGATCCAACCAAAGATATTTACGGCTTCCAGCCATAGAACAAGCCCAGCAAACTGCGGTAGCCATGTATCCTGCCGTTGACCATTACGCGCCGATTACATTTGTGACGGCACCAGTCGAAACAGCGAAATTTGGCCGGTTATATACGGTTGTACCTTCTGTTCTAGGGCCTTGAGTGTGACTGGGGTCAAGGGGACGGGACATGCTGAACGTCTCCAGAGACACGTCCTCGTCCGGCCAATCCCCCCCCCCCCCCCCACACACACACACTGTTCAGTCGAGTGTGACTGTGGTCGAGGGGACGGAACGTGCCGAACGTCTCCAGAGACCCGTCCTTGTCCGGCCACCCCCCCCCCCCCTCCGATCAGGTGATCAGTCGCCACCAAAGGCGGCCGCCAGATGATGTCACGAAGCAGCCCTCTCACAGAGTCGACAACAGGCACATATCGGCTCGGCCATTTTCCAGGCCAGGAGCCGAAAGAAGCTCTGGATAATGAGGGGATTGTGGCCGCGGCAGACAGCGCTGGCATTCGAGGACCGTTCCGTTTGAGGATTTACGTCAATGGCCATCAGCCTTTTGTAGCTGGACTTTGAAGCCTTGGAAGTGAAGGTCAGGAGATGGCCGCTGAGAAGCGAATGATGCTGGCATTGTCATAAAGCTGTGTCTGGACTTCGGCTCAAAGGCAGACCGGGCTGAGATTGCAGCTATCTGAAGAACGTCGGGACTCACACCTCTCTGAGCAGCCTGGAATTGCGGGATGACGGCCAACGGTTGACCGCAAACTGTTTGTTCCACAGTCCACGCGTCAACCTGATCTTTTTTGCCTCTATGCCACCGATTTTGGGCCAGGGTACACAGTCGGCCGATCAATGCCGCATATCAACATGCCTAGAGGGAATTCAGCCGCCAGTACATCTCTTGCGCCTTTACTGAAAATGCACATTCTAGTTCGCTGGATGCTGATCTATCGGGCCCCTGCAGCAGCCCGAAAGAGCCGCTGACCAGCGGACCAGCGCGCTGGTTCGCTTCTAATCTGCTGGTGCGTACGCGCGCTCCTCCACTACACCGTGTCGACCGCTCCGTCGATGCGTTGCGCGGCCGCCAGGTGGTGTACCATTTAAGGCGGTCACTAGCCACCGGCTGGGCACCATCAGGCGCCCGCCCCTCCCCGCCAGCGCCTCTGCTCGCTTAGTCGGGACAGGGAGCGCGCCAAACAGCCCAGTAAGTCGCCGTGATGGGTCACGGGCCGCCACGTGCTGCGCCGCCTGAAGCGGTGGCCGAGTGGTCGCCATCGATCGGGCGCGGACGGCGACCGTGCATGACCGCGATCTTGAGCTTGCAGGAGATGGCCGGAGGGCAAACGGAGCACTCTGAGGCGACTCGCACATGCGCTGGCTCGCACTAATGACCGGCCTGTGTCAGACGGGTGTTTTGAGCTGGTCCTGGGCAATGGCGTGTTTGGAATTATAGCGACATCCGCAGCAGGGATATACCTCTGTTGGGAGTCATGTTTTCAGTTTGAGCTGCTTTGCATTATCTGCTGTTGCTGTCGAAATTGACCCACGCCTGAATCTGAAATCTGAAACAACTGAATCAATGGTCTACCTGAAGTAGCCTCTCAAAATTCGTTAGAAAACTTAGTTCAGGAGCCCATGAAGTGTTGGGGACAGTCGCCAATCTCAACACAGGCCCAGTGAGTTGTTGATGGGTATATTGTTTCAACGGGAACCTACGAACCTAAAGCTGGCCGAGTACGAGACGGCGCATCATGCTTTTTTGCAGCGCGACCCGTCCGTGTTCACCTCTCCAGTCTTGCACGATAACGGTAAATAACTCTGCCATTGTTTTATCTCTTTCATTCAGGGGCGGTAATTTGATCCGGTCGGCAAACTGAATGTCACATCGGATGAGATCAAGGTCTCTTAGAGGCCGCTAACTTATACTCCCCGTCTCAGTCAGGACCGCTGCCGGGGTCGTGTGCGCCAGGTGGTGTATCATCTAAGGCGTCAAGACACTTCCGTCCAAACACTACCGCAGTTCAGACATTTCAGCAGACATCTATATCAAGCCACTGCTATTTTCTCTACAGCACCCCAGGCCCATTCTTCACAGCGCCGGCACTTGAGCTCCTCTTGAGTCCACTAATATAACCTTGTCGTGGTGCTGGCAATGTTCACCCTGCTCGTCACCGTTCCGCTTGCTCCCGGGTGGGACACGTGAGCTGGTCCGCGGTCAGTACCACGTCTCCGAGCCTTCACGACTGCCGGCATGTCGCAGCGCCTGCGCGCACCCGTTCCCCCGACTTGGAGCGCCGGCGCCAGCTGACTGATGACCCGGCGAGACCTCAGCCGCGCACGCCCCCAGGCTAATGGCCCCGCCAAGGTCAGCCTGCGCTGATGGGGCCTCCTGGCGAAGTCTCCCGCCGCCAATCTGCGAAGCCACCCCGCCTTGGGGAGCCAGCCGGGCGGCGACCAGCCGCTCGCGCCGGACGCGGAGGGGGAGACGTCGAGTCAGCACTCCGCGTGCCGCTGCCGCCTCCTGCCAGGAGCGGCGCCGTATGTCATCCGGTAATGACGCGAGGGCAGCGGCAGCGCAATGGATCGACAGCGTCACCCCCGACGACTGGAGCGTCGGAGCAGACGTGGCAGGGGCGTCGCTCCGCGAGATGGTCGCCTTTGAGGAGGCCGAGCGGCGTGTGGCATCGCGCGGCACCTTCAGGGGCGACAGCGGCTGAGGTGGCCGCAGAGGCGCTCTGTGTACGCAGCCTCAGCCAGGCATCGGCTGAGGTGGCCGCATGAGCGCTCTGCGGACGCGGCCTCAGCCAGGCATCGGCTGAGGTGGCCGCATGAGCGCTCTGTGTACGCAGCCTCAGCCAGGTATCGGCTGAGGTGGCCGCATGAGCGCTCTGCGGACGCGGCCTCAGCCAGGCATCGGCTGAGGTGGCCGCATGAGCGCTCTGTGGACGCGGCCTCAGCCAGGCATCGGCTGAGGTGGCCGCTTCAGCGCTCTGTAGACGCAGCCTCAGCCAGGCATCGAACTCGGGACTCCGACCTCGCAGTGGGGGCCGCTTTCAACTGAGCTATGACGCATGCCCCGCGAGGCGAGTATTTCTATTCAGCGGCACTGCGTCACATCTCTTCTCGAGGCGGGGATGCTCTCTTGCTTAGCTTTTGGTTCATTGCAGGCAAGGTAATCTGATTTTTTCAAATAAATCTATGCCGGTGATCCAGTGAACGAATAACGGATGTCGACAAAAATGAAAAGTAGGCATCTTGATTCGATCATTCATGAGGTCGCATGACATCAACAAAAAGCGGAACCTCCATGGTGCGGTTGACCATGCTGTACTTTTGACGGCATGTTCTATGTCCGGTACTGCAACCGCCATCACGGCCAGCACTGCATCTGATTCATGTCCGGTTATTACTGGTTATTTGGTATATTACCAGTTATTATATGGTATTCTGGTTATTTGAACGGTGCTTCGGCGTCAAAACCACCTTTGCTTAGTTGGCACTTAGTTTGCTTTGCTTAGCCCGAACGCTCCTCGCTCCAAACACTCAGACTAGATCCATTTTAAATATGGGTTCCGTACGGTCGGCGTGCCTGCCGGAGGGGGACCGCACGGACCGACGCGATCCCAACTGAGGTTGACAGATAGGTACAGAAATACGTACAGATAAATTGACAGATTGAGAGGTAGGCATTGCACTGTTATATCAGCGCATACGGTTTCAGACGGGGCGGTGGAGTCGAATAGCATGTTGTACCGGTCATTACGCGCTGCGATATCATCCACGGAGATGTATTCCGGACCTTGTTATCGATGTTTTGTTATTAGCCGTTGCCATGTCTACTTCGATGAACAAGATTTTCGGCGTGCGCGCGCCTTGGCTGCCGACTTACCGTCTTTGTCTGAATAAAACGTTCCGCGGGACCTTACCTTCGGCGCACCTTAAATGACGCAATCCAAAATGGTTTATATTTTACTAACATGCGAATTCCGATTTAACTTAGCAATGGCTTCGCCCTTACCGAATGAAGAGCATGGCTGGATCCTCGGAGCTTTCCCAGCAGCAGCTTTAGAAGTTCTGAGTTCGCAATATTTGTACATACGCTGACTGGTTGCAAAATTATAGATATCTAAGTCACCAGTAGTGATCTTGTGGCCGGAGTAGCATTATCCGTTCCGGTGCCAGGCAGCATACGTTAGCACACAATAGCGTATGTACTGGTCAGGTGTTGCTGTATCCGATCGTGCCCGCAAGATGATGCAATTCTGCAAAATGCATCTTGGCCAGTTCAGCCAACATCAATGCGGGTCAAGTACGCCTAATGAGAGTAGCTTTCAAGGCAATTTTGTGTACATTGCATAGCCCCGTTTGGCATGCTTTAGTTTACCGTAATCCATGCATAATTTAGATGCATTTTGACTGGTGCCATCAAGCGTAGCATATGCCGTTAACAAAGAGCGCTCCGTCCTCGGGATTGCAAGATAGGGCCCAGACGCGCGGGGCTGGTCCGCAGGACCTAATTGGTCCGCAGGACCTAATTGGTCCTGGTGCAGGGCTGGTCCGGAGAACCTGGTCCTGGAGCAGGGCTGGTCAGCGGGACCTGGTCCCGCGGGACCTGATTTGACCTGGTGCGTCACAGCTCTTTAGCTCGCGCCCGCTGATGCATAATTATTGACTTGTGACTCAGATTGTTGACGCTGCTGCTGTACGGGGGAGGGACTGATCCAACCTTCCGGACTGGTCACCAGTCACTTCGAAATTTAATGACTTTACCCATTTTTTTGTTTGTTTGCTTGGTGTCAAATTGTCAACATTCAATATTAAGATGGCAGATCTACGGTGGGATTTTGAAGGCACCTTTCATCATTTTGTACGATTTAACAGATGCATCAACCTGCATAAAATTACTAAAATGAGCTCCTCGTGCGGACGATTTCGCAGCGTTCCGTTGCACCAGGAACCTTTGCATTGTATCTATGCATGATACAACATAGCTATATCACTGACCGAGGCGATGTCAGGCTGGAGAAGATGGGGTAGGTGGGTGGTAAGACAATTCACAATTTTCAGTTGAATTGCCGATTTGGTGTACGGTTTGATTGCAGGGGTTTCTTGTCCGTCAAACTGGATTTAACTGCAGCGAGTATTTTGTGATATGCCATGAACGTTCACATGCAGCACAACTGGTGAATAGTGAGGAAAGGATGTGCCAGACGCTAGCAGTTACGGAATTCCCTGAACGCCGTCCACCTCCCTTATCCGGGATCGCCTGTGACAAATTTTCAAATGACAGTGGCATCTTTAGAAATCAGTAAAGGGGAGGTCACGATAGCATTGGCCTCTAGGTCAGTAGGGCGCTTGTAACACCTTGTAACACCCTGCATGGTATGACAATTACAAGCGCCCTAATAACCTATAACATCCTGTAACACCCAGTTCAGCAATCCACTTCACAAAAGGGTGCCTTGAGCGTTCAAGGAGGGCATGACTCAACGCCCCCCTTCCCCCTCCCCAAGAACAAATCGCTTCATAAATACAAAACAAGTTTTTCTTTCTTGTCTAAACTTTTTGTGTTAGGTGCACTTTTCTGGAGCGCCTGGGAACGCTATTGACTCTACTTGGTCGGAATCTACGACACATGCTGTGAAATCACATTTCATTTTCTGCTGAATGACGCCTTCTGCTGAAGTGTACATTGTCGGCAAACAATACCCGTGCGGTAAATCAAATATCTTTGTGTCCGCAAGTGACATCGTTTTCGACATTTTGTTTTACGGAAAACGTAGTCAAACGAAACTTACCCGTACCTTTGACACTTATCGTTTGAGGTTCTGCACTGCCTAGCTGATGATGCGTTTCTTTTGTTTCTAGCTGGTATGATTTAGTGGAGAGCAGGCAGCGCCCCTCAGGCCCTCCGTAAGAATAAGTTGAAACATGCGTACACTGTTGATGTGGAGGCAAACATCTGTTCAAGCACAACACGTTTAATTAAATTGGTGCATTTCACCTCGGTATAACCGGCTCTGTATACGGCTTGGCAAAATTTGCATGGTGCTCGTTTGCTAAGATGCAACGAACTCCAGGGAATCGATATGCCGAATATCTGACGCGGTGCATCCTAGCAATAACACCGCTGTAACTGTAGCTGAAAATTTGCATATTCCCACATCACTCAGCTACCCTGCAGAAATAATCCACAAGCGGCCTGCAATCGGCTATATGGAAGGTCACTTCGGTGGCCATCGTCGGTTCGACCGAACTTGAACAGCCCCAGATAATAAGACACTCGACGCTGCAGACTGCACATGGCGGGGGCGTTGGCGGGCCCACGCAAAGCGGCACCGGTATGGCATCCCCGTCAGCCAACGCAGCCGGGCTGTGGAGCAGACCCGGCTCCACAAACGAATGTACGCGACCAGCGAGGTTCGCCGGTCTGTCCGACCTTCCTCTCGAATCTGATCACTCCGCTGTCATTTGAAAATGTCAGGATAAAAATGGCTCCAAATAATTTGGTAGAAACGGAAGAAGATACTAAGGTAGCTGTGTTGATGCTCATCGAATGTTAAGACCGTGTCAACGTCTCTGATCCGAAAAGAACCCCATCTCTCTGAGACTATCCCACTTTACTACAGAAAACTACCCCATACCACTGCACTTACCACTACTACACTAGACTTCCCCGCACCACTACACTAGACTACCTCACGCCGCGAGCAAACCGCTGATACCGGGCTCAGAGATGTCAACACCGGCTCGGGGCGCTCTGAGTAAACAGCACCGACGGAGCAATTATCACCTCGGCTTAGGCAGCCCAAACCGCCAGCCAGAGTTGTGTTAAGCCGCCACTCCGCATGACTCGGGGTCACTGAACCGGCGCCACGTGATTCATGATGGGTAGGGCTCACCTCCCGCCCGCAGGGCCGGCGGACGGTCTGCGTAGTCGGGGAGTGCACTTCGGGCCCAGTTCTAGGTCCCGTTCAAGGCCGCGAGAACCGGGAATGGACGCTGCCTCAAACCGGCCTGTCTTCCGCAGGGAGCCGGGGAACGGACGCTGCCCCAAATCGGGCTGTCTTCCACAGGGAGCCGGGGAACGGACGCTGCCCCCAGCCGGCGCTGCCTTTTTAAGGGAACCGGGGAACGGATGGTACCTCTAGCCGGAGCTGCCTTTTTCCCGCCCGACTCCCGCCTGCACCCGCTAACTCCACAGTGGCAGAGGTTAGGAACAAACTTACATCGATCACCCAGCCCGGTGTCTGGGAAACCGTGGTGATTTCCGATGGCGTATTGGGTTTACATGGGCGCTACCCATGGCGATCTGGGATCTTCCCTCGAAGCAATAAGTCAGGGGTCGGACCTTCAGCTCCTCCCCTTCACCCCCAGGCTTATACGGCCCCATTCACGTCGTAGCGAACCATTATGACGTCAAGCATCCCTTATGACGTCACAGTCAACTAAGCCGTACACCTATTGATCAATAATGTTATAACAGATCATCATAACGTTACAGCCATAGCACGCATGCATGCATGCACCAACACACGCACGCACACACGCACGCACGCACGTCATATTGGACAACCATAATGCGTGTAGACCCTCATATGTCGTTCCCAATGTCATGGCGTCACGGTCGACGCAGTGGGGGCGCTTTAAAACATTAAAGACGTCACCACAGAAGAACAGGACGTCGTATTAGACGCTCGTGACGCCAGTGTGTCCACAAAACACAGTAGACCCTAATCCGGTCACGCATTTATCACACGTCGTGATTGTGGTCTTACGTCACCAGACACATCGATCGCACCACACCGTTGCGACATGCATTTCACCCTTTCGCTTGACGCGACCAGTCTTCAGTGCAATTTCCCTGTAACATGCACGAAGCAACGCCTCTCACCCCGATGCTTTGCCGAAAGGTTCGGAGTGGAGGTACCCTACATCACGTACCCCTGTCTCGTAAATGACAATTAATCGCGCCGAGCGCCTCAGCCCCACAAAAGGTCGCCTGGATTGCGAAGCCACCGGACAGCTACGGCGGGTACCGTTACACGCGCAGACCTCCGCGGCCCATACCGCGGTGTAGAGGCTCTGGCCCGGCGACCGAGGCCCGTGCCGGCAAGACGTGCTCAAGAGGCGCTCCGCCGGCGGCCCACTCGTGCTTCGATCCGACACCGGCCACTTGACCGCGCCCTCCGCTCCGAGAAAAGACTGCCGATGGCGGCCATTGGGTCGGCGAAGGCCGGTAAAGGTGGTGAGTCCGCGGCAAGTGATGCACAGGGTCTCCCGGCGGTGGATGGGGATGGGGTCTGCAGGGGTGAGGCTGGTGCTGCGGCTACTGACCAGCGCGCGGACAAGCAGTGTTGAGGCGACGGGAACCGGACAGGGTGCTCGCGCTCTCGTGGCAGATTTATCACTGCTTGGAGGGGTAGTTCGCCTAGCCGCGACCGCTCTCGCACCGCTCCACGCGTGTCCATCAAAAATCAATCATGCAACTCCAAAGCGTCTATTTACCATCATCACGCACTCACCAACACCCACTGCCCGCCGCAGCGCCGGGTTACCGGTAGTGTAGTGGTTAGCCCGTCTGCATTAACCACTGCGCGTCTGGGAAACCAGAGGCACGGGGTTCGATTCCCTGCGGTGCCCACTCTCCCTGTCAGGGTGAGAGGCAGGCGATACCATAAAGCCTCAGCAGCTGAATGCGTCGTAAAACCACACATACCGCCGCAGCGTCCACACATAGGGCCGGCACTAGCAATAGTCTCGTGATTGTAATGAATAGACTATATCTCGTACGTCAAACGAGTATGTTCGACAGCATGCGACTGGTCTTCCATATCCTATTTAAACGGTAGCACTCACTACCTCATAGCACGAAAATGATTTGGTATTGTGTCACCATCAACCAATGAGAGAGGTGTACGGCATTGTACGAAAGGTGGGAAAAATATGGTAAACCAATCAGAGAGCGTGGGATAGTCTCCCGATCTCTGGAGCCGTCTAATCCAAGGGCTTTATGATCGTCCGTTGATTAGGGGGCGGAGTTTTGCAAAATAATGTGGGGGCTGAGCAGTGAAGGATGTTGAAACCTTACCCACACATATGCTAAGAAACAAGTTTCTCTGCGTATCTTGTTTACTTTCTTAACACGCGCTCGGGTTGGGGGTCAACTTGAGCCCCCGGAGGTTTTTCCAGAATGGTTTCCGAGCGGCGCGGCGTAGCCGCGCAAGTTTGGTATAGTTGTGTACAACTGAATAACGGATCGTTTTGTAAAAAACTGAGATATACCTTGTGAGGTCACTGACCTATGGCAAGTCAGTCAGGCCATGGGTTCAGCGAAGGCAATTTCTGGGGAATCGTTCCACCTGATGTAACAACGGAGTACTTGACGAAGCTTTACATCTCTGGAATGCTTTCTTAGGCAACACAAATGTTGAATGAGCAAATTAAGTCGACCTAAGGTCAGGAATGAATGTCAGACCCAGGTCAAAACCAGCCTGTTGTATTACTGTATGGCTTGCTGTATGGGATAACTCCTGGTGCTCATTTCAAATTTATTGTTAGCAGAAACCGCATCATACTTCTTCTATTTACTTCTTAGAGGTCAGAATAGGTCATTGACCTGAGATGACCCAGGTCGACATTTTGCTTTTAGGAATATACTGCCAAGCGTAATCTGTATCGCTTATTAAAATGTAAAACTCAGAGCAGTCCTTTATGATTTTGGTGACCATGAACTTGAAAAGGTCAGGCAAGGTCACTGACCTTAAATGAGCTTGTGACCTTTTCAATAGAAACAGTTATCTAGATTCTGGAGGCACTTTGGAGACCAACGTGGAATTTGATCTTGTTTGACCTTCTTTGACTCGAAGGTCATGACTTAGGAACCTCAAACTTTGACTTCAATGAGTTCATGTACAGGTCAACACACCCTGTAAATTTAGTGTCCCTAGCTATCTTAGCTCTCGAGATCTCAGCGGATCAAATTGCCCCCCCCCCCTACCCGAGCGAGGGGTATCTGGCCGGCCACCCGGGCGCATGTTAGCAAATCAGTGGAGTGGTTCGATTATTTCCTCCCCCCCCCCCCTCCCGCCTCCCCCAATAGAAATTACACATCTGGCTGGGAATCACGTCCACAGGAAGTATCGAGTCAAATTGCTGATAGAATATCTTTAATAAAACCGAGGAGTTTTATCCTTAACGTCGGACGATCCATAAGGCGTCCCAGGTACCTGAAGTGGTTGAAATCACAGGTGCCTTGGCTTCAACGGGAGGATCCAAGTACCCGCACACAACGAAAGACTACGAGGCGCCTCACTTGGCCGTCATGCGGCACAGTCTTCCCCAACAGAACTAGTGATGACAGCCGGCCCGCACGGCGGGCGCCGTTTATGCGTGGCTGGCGATCAGCTACTAAATATTCTGCTGGCGTAAAGGGAATTCGCTAATGCAGAGCGCCACAAAAGCTCAGAGGACCTACCGGGCTCCCCAGTGGTCTTGTCGTCCGACGAAAGTCCCGTGTGGATGAAAAACTTCGATAACTCGTTTCAGCGTCGCCACATCAGTCAGGACTGGACTTGTCCGGCTTTCAAAGCCTTGGGATGAGCCACCGAGCCTCGACGGTATCACAGATCCTCCCTGGCTGCGCTGGCCCTTCTCTGGAACGTTGAAGGAATGGCATTTGGGAACGCTGGCCGCTGACGTCTGCTCGTGAACCCGCAGGCACGAGAGCGACACTGAATTATTCCCGCCTTACCTGCCATGCGGATCAATGTTTCAACGAGCCATGGAACGAAGAGGGACGTCGGTAGGGTGGCGGCGGCGCTCTGCTAAAAATGGGTGCGCGCCCAGGCCGTGACCGTCAGCGGCCTTTCCCAGGCCGTTTATTTGAGCGAGGCTGGTCCTGGCGCAGTGGGAGGATAGGGGGGGGGGGGGGGGGGGGCGGGAACAAACAGCTGATCTCGCTCGTCATTCTTCGTCGTTTGCAACGTGATGCTGGCATTTGGGCCATGGCTGCTGAACATGCCGCAGCGTGGGGCAACAGGCGTCTGCTGCGAACCAGAGAACAAAGGTAACTGAGAACTGAGTCGTTTAACGTATGATGCGGTGAAATAAATAGCTTTAAAAGGCACGAAATATCAGCCAGACAATAATCAGACATGTATATGTATACATACATACATACATATATATATATATATGTATATGTATATATATATGTATATACATATATATATATATATATATATATATATATATACCTAGTGTATATATGCCTAAGTCAATAATGAATAATAAGCCGATTATCGGTAATTCCATGGTTAAGTCAAGGAACGGTTATGTTCGAGTTGACAAAATTGATGCGTCTGTGTAGGAAATGATGTTCATAAATGGTTGCAACATTGGCTAACTGGGATAAAAAGACCAATGACCAATAGTGTATACGGGATGATAATGACCTATCATGACTGATCAAGTTTCCCCTCACATGACAAGGAAAACTCGAAGTATCGGTCATGTACTATGTCTAATAACAAGTTCGCTTAACGAGTGGCAAGCTGCCAGTTTAAAACTTACATGTCGTTCTATCTCGGGCTTTGATGGTCATTCAAACCACTTCACAGCTGTTTCACTGGACAGAGACTTGAGAATTTCTGTTTCCTACATATTGCGCTAAAGAATTTCCGCTGAAGATAATTTTTGTTTCCCACGCATCGAGCTAGGGGACCTCCGCTGAAGAGAATCACTGCTTTCCATACATCGAGCTAAGGGACTTCCGGTGAAGAAAATCTCTGTTTTCTACATATCAATCGTAGCGACTTTCGCTGAAGAAAGCCTCTGTTTTCTACATATCAGCTACGGGACTGTCGCTGAATTACACAGACCATTGGAGGATAATGGGGCGTCTGATTCAATTCAACTCATCTGAAGCTATGACCAAAGTTTTTCCTAAAAGAGTGACATTCTGGAATTAATGCAGCGATAACAAGAATTGTGACCTGCTTCTATGGTATTCACTTTTGACAACGCACAGAAGGCACCGATAGCGTGCCACTACTACCAACAAGTGGTGTGTCAAAACATCTCTGCATCGAAAGTCATCCTCTGTAGTGCATGCTTTAAAGATGTTTTGACGCTCTGTGACATAAGATTACGGAAACGTGTTAGCCACTGCTACTGCCGCTGTACTTACTCCACTGTACACACGGGTCTAGCTGATGCTCATCCGGGTGCGAGAGAAAAGGGTAGCACATGGTATATATAGCACATTTCCAGCACATGGTAACATTTCAAGAAATGTACAGGACGCACGTAACGAGCACTGCTACCCGCCCAAGTCTGTTGATTTGCCCATACTTAACTTGCCCAATACCCGTCAACTTAATTTCGGCAATGGGTTGTTTTGACAAACTTCTAATGAGGTAAGCTTAGCATGCCGAATGTCTTCGGTGCTGGGCACGTCTCATTGAAATAGCACTACGCGAGTAGCATTGTTTTAAAACTGATCATAAGTTCGCCCGAAATTATATCTTCAAATGTATATCAGAGGCGAGCATTCGAGTCAGAAGTATTAGAATTTGCGATGAAAAACAGATCTGAAATATCTGAACATTACACCAAATGTTCAAGAAGATTCAAACAACTGTCGAGAAGCCAACATTTGCTTTGGATGCACCCTTTCACGCACTAGATAATGAAACCAAGCCAGCTCAATTCCTCGGAGTTTGCATTCGCCCGAAAGCCACAACACCTCCGCCCTTCCTCACCGCCCCCACCCACAGTGGCTGACCCTTGACGGACCGATGGACCCCCGTCGCCGCTCGAGAGCATCTCCGGCCCCAGCGCTGGCAGGCCCATGCGCCGGGCTGCGTCGTCAGCCAGGGTAAACTGTTACGCCAGCAACGGCTCTGCACGACCAAATATTATGGACGCGCCGGCCAGGGAGACGACTCGTCAGCTGGCGGGGCCAACACAGGGTCACGGTGAGAACCCGTCAGCGAGTGGGGCCAACACAGGGTCACGGTGAGAACCCGTCAGCGAGTGGGGCCAACACAGGGTCACGGTGAGAACCCGTCAGCGAGTGGGGCCAACACAGGGTCACGGTGAGAACCCGTCAGCGAGTGGGGCCAACACAGGGTCACGGTGAGAACCCGTCAGCGAGTGGGGCCAACACAGGGTCACGGTGAGAACCCGTCAGCGAGTGGGGCCAACACAGGGTCACGGTGAGAACCTGTCAGCCGGCGGGGACAGCACAGGGTCACGGTGAGAACCTGTCAGCGGGTGGAGCCAGCACAGGGTCACGGTGAGAGCCTGTCAGCCGGCGGGGACAGCACAGAGTCATTGTGAGAACCCGTCAGTTAGCGAGACCAACACAAGGTCACAGTAAGAAACCGTCAGTTAGCGAGGCCAACAAAGGGTCACGGTAGGCGGTAAGCCGCGGTCACGTGGTCGCGCTGCGCCGGTGTCACGTGATCGAGCTCAGGTTGCCGGCGGCAGGCGGATGGCCAGTGTGCGGTGTGTGGTGCGTTGGGAAATACGGGGGCTTGCGAGGTGCGTCGTGCGCGCGCTATGATGGGTGCTGTTAACAGTTGGCATGGCTGTGTGTGCAGTGTGCCAAGTGGTGTCGCGTTGCCTTCTTCTGTGCGGGAATTGCCCCCCCCCCCCCCCCTCTCGCCACCCAATGTTCGTCCTGGCCCTGAATGAATTAAGACAGAAGTTGAGTGCCTTACAAAGCTTTCCTTGTTTTGCATTTGTTGCATAGCCTTAATTGTCACACTGATGAAGTTAGGTGCACTTTGAGATCTGATAACGGGTGTCAAGTCGTATTTTTTGTGAGGGCCCTGCCTCCCCCCCCCCCATTGTTGAGTTGGGCCCTCCCCCCAATATCGCTTGCCCCAGCCCTCAGATGTTTTTGGCTGGAATAATACAAAAAGAGGCAAAAGATGATCAAAGCACAACTAGCATTTTCTTTTGCCTGTCTGCGTAGTGACGTCTCGTGCCACTCTCATGACAAACAGCCATGGATACTCTCATCATAAGATACAAGTCGTAACAGCCGAGCGGATAAATGATGCAATTAGCTGCGCATAGCCGGCGCCATAACATACCCAATGCTTTGCAAGTTTAAAGTTAAACGCTCTGGAATATGGGGATGACCTAGGTTCTTTATGGCTAACCCCGTATCCCCGTTCCCCACAATCAAAATATGTGACGCCTCCCATGACCGCCAGAGACGCGTGCGTCCAGGACCTGCTCTCTGGATCAAATCCTGCATGACATTTATACTGCTTAAATTAAAGGCTTTGATAAATTATAGAAAGCGCAATTTATCAAAGTAATTTATTGCGTTTATTCAAAAAAGTGAACTAAGTCCGGTGAGAAAAAAAATGGCGGGGGTAGGTTGTAGGGCCTTTGGTTCGGACTCCCAATAATTTACAAAAATGGACACCCCTGAATCTGATTCAAGGTTTTTTATCGAGGTTGCAGCTATTCAAAACGGGATGTTAAATCTGTTGAGAAACATAGCTTTGAAGGAGATCTGGTCGCGGGACGTCGGGTTACCACCCTCACCCTTGGTAGCACCCAAGCCCACCCGCCGACCTTCCTACTCTTCGCACCCAAATATATACCTACATCAACACCCCTGCGGTGGGCGATATGGGCTGCTAGATGTGCGCTTATGTTGTGCGGCGTGTGGTGTGGCTCGCGAGGCTGTTGGGCACGCGCTCCCAACCGCGTAATGTGCGGCGAATTATGTATGTTGTGTGGCGTGCGGTGTGTGATAAAGCATGTGTGACAAACGTAGCGATTAGTGGTATGGCATGTGTGTCGAACTTAGTGTGTAGAGGCGTAGGCTTAAGAGGCGTATGCGAAGGTGTGGTATGCAATACGGTGTGTGATGTAATGTGGTGCGGAAGCCGGCTGGGATTGTGGGAACAAACCACGCTCCCGTCTGGTGACATCACGTCACGCTCCCGTCTGATGAAGTCACGTTACGCCCCCGTCTGATGAAGTCACGTTACGCCCCCGTCTGATGAAGTCACGTTACGCCCCCGTCTGATGAAGTCACGTTACGCCCCCGTCTGATGAAGCCACGTCACGCCCCCGTCTGATGAAGTCACGTTACGCCCCCGTCTGATGAAGTCACGTTACGCCCCCGTCTGATGAAGCCACGTCACGCCCCCGTCTGATGAAGTCACGTTACGCCCCCGTCTGATGAAGTCACGTTACGCCCCCGTCTGATGAAGCCACGTCACGCTCCCGTCTGATGAAGTCACGTTACGCCCCCGTCTGATGAAGTCACGTTACGCTCCCGTCTGATGAAGTCACGTTACGTCCCCGTCTGATGAAGTCACGTTACGCCCCCGTCTGATGATATAATGCCCTCAGAAACTTTTCGCCAGCCTCGACGCCACCTTCGTTGAGACAACTTTTGTGTTTTGCTCAAGCTGCTGGTCTAATGACCACGTAATTGGAAAACTATGGAAATGCTTCACCCTCTGGACAAAGTCGGCCACTCGCCGACAGAGCATCGCACCAGCTCAGGTGGCGCGCAAATCTGCAATGACCTTAATTAAGTGTGCGCTTTCTTATCATTTGCTGGGTAATCATAGCGATAAGAACATATCTGATATAAATGGCCTACAAAATGTTTTAAGAACTGAACATCTCTCACGAAGTACTGACGGCGGTATATGCTTATGACGGACCAGGAGCTCGCCCTTTGATGCGGAGCGGCGAACCGACGAGCAAAACCAACACCGTGACCACACCACCATGGCGAAATAGTGGAATAAATCGGCCACAGACGGCCTCTGACACCGAATGTGAGCTCTGTGGTCGACCATGCCAGCGTGCATCCGGTCCTGACAGCTGTTGTAGCGCTCTCACGCAGGGCCATGAACCTGAACCCTGGACCTTGAACCCTGTGAGAGGGTCATGATGGGATGAGACGCGCATTACGGCAAGATATGATGGGGTATAAAGGTACGCGATGCGCAAGACCCAAACCAGTGGCATTCGATTGTGCCAAGATGATTGGTGTCGTAAACCGTGCACTTCTATAGCGGCATATCTCGCGAGCTGGTGACGTACAGGGTGGGGGAGGTCCCCGCTTGCAGCAATGCAGGCCCGGCGCTAGCCCGCTATGGTCATTGAAGGTTTACGACGCACCCAGCAGCTGAAGTCACACGGCGTCAGCTGCCTCTCACCCTGACAGGAAGGGCGTGCACTGCGGGAGGATCGAACCTCGTACCTGATGTCAAAGACACGCAGCTGACGCATGAACCGGGCCTAACCCTCTTATGACCCAGCCAAAGGTCATGGGTCCAGCCCGGCCATAGGGGATGGCGAACACCGCTTGTCATAGGGGATGAGACGAAAAGAGGAGTGGAGGCGCCCCTGATAGAAACGCACCCCTTCCCACAGCTGCTGTTTTGCTCGTGAATCAGAGAAGGAGAGAAGCTCCACTCACGGCTACGCATTTCGAAGTGGACCACACTCGAACTGAATGCGCATTCAGTACGTGTTTCGCCTTCACAGCAGCGGCGCCAGCACATCAATTCTAACTAAGTCGGCCAGAAGGAAAACAATGCAGCCTGCCGATCGCCCCAGCGACCGCACATCTCACCAATTACCGTTTCACTAGGTCAGCTGGCGCCGCGCAGGGCACTCTGGCTAAGGTGTGCTTAGCAGTTACGTTCGCCTCCCAGATCCTAAAAACCCAGCTGACGAGTCTCTTGTTAGATGATCAAGCCGCCACTGGCCGAGAGAGACAGCCTGAAACAGCAGCGGCCTGTTTTGGCGAAGCGGAACTGCAACCGCTCTACTGGGATTTTCGAGTCAGGACACTTACAGCGAGCTCTGCTTAGAAGAACTTGAAAAATATTCTCGTGCAATACATCTGTGCCAAATAATTGTTTTTGCCTGTGCTGTGCGCTTCGGTGGCGTACATGACCTGCCGTTCTCGTGCCCCGGTATGCTGTAATGAAGGTGCGCAGGGGCCGGCAATGGTTAACTGGCGCTTCCATTAGAGTGAATCTGCGCCCCACACCAGACGGAGAAGACCACGGAATCCCCAGAAGGAAGACGTCTGGCGGGACATTGATCCAACCAATCACTCAAAAGGTCAACCCGGCGGAACCTGCCCTGTCAGCGGGAAACTTTATTAAATCGAGTTCAGTGGGAGGGCACTCTCACCTTGCGAACAGTTTATTTGGTATTTGAAAGTGAAGTCGAAGATTGCAAGCAGTGAATTCACAAACTGCTGAAAAAGCGCGCCACAGCACGTCCCCAAGCGACATTATCAACAGACGCACCACGACATAACATCTTAAGACAAAATGTGAAATGATCCTACTAAGCAATTTTTGATAAATCGATACATATATTGTTCGGCGATGCCATGAGTGATCAGCACAGAACTCGGACATCGCGTCTTAAATTCACATTTTTGCCAGATGCGCATGCAAATTTAGATTAAGCATCTTGACTGAAACCAGAGTTACAACCCCACAGTCGTTGCGCAGTGCTGCCCTCCACCTCCTCACCCCCCCCCCCCCCCCCCCCAAGAAAATCGTGATGCATGCCTTCCCCGGCCGCCGACAAACAGCACCCTTGCCCGCCCGGGCATAACATGGGGCCGTTCATTCAGGCATGGCTCATCAGCTGGCATGGTAACGCCCCCAGCGGCGGGGAGGGACTCACGTGCTCTGTCACGTGACAGGCGTCCCAGGGGGCCGGTGCCCGGGCGCGCCCCGCCCCGCCGCCGCAGTGTGGGGTCGGCACCCCTCCCAGCCCCGCCGCCATCGGTTCGGCACCGTTACCTGCCTCACCGCCATCGGTCAGTGAGATTGGCGGTCAGCGGAAACGCCGCCATCGGTATTCCTTCGGGTTGTGAGATGCGTTTTATGGCAGGCTGTTTCAGCTAAGAACCCACTGATGGCGATTTCAGTCGGGATTTCGCCAGGTGGAGGTGATTGATAGGTGAGAGTGGAAAGCGTCGCGGTAGCGAAAATTGCCATGTTGGGTTTCAGCAATATCGCGCACGGATGTTGCTCCATAATCTGTGGCAGGCCGGCCGCAGTTTTCTTTTCAATCGGAAGTGAGAACAGGCAAATGCATTTGTATTGATCTCAGTACCGAGGCGAAGAAGCGCCGGCAGGCAGAAATTGGCAGATGGCATGCCCTATTCCCAAGTCATTCAGTTCACCCAGCCTTGGGGTTAATATAAAAGTTGCACGAAACGTGGGAAGGCCAATGACCCTCTCGTCCCCTTTCTTCCTCTGCTACGTGCACGTGTCAGCGAGTGTCACATTGGTAGCAGTCATGTCGGCGACCTTTTGCAAGTCAATGCGGCATCATAGTGAGCGTAAGGGTCAACACAAAGGCGGCGCCCAGGAGGCACTTCGTAACCCAAGTACACGACAAACACAAGGCTGTTGGCCACGGGCGGCCGACACCACAAGCAGGCCTGCGCTACACCATGTCCATGCCATATGTCGAGTGGGCGCCATGACATCTGTGTCGAATTTCGTTTCAGCGAAACCGGTTCCCACGCAGACCCACAACGCCTCAGAATGATTTCAATTTGAACTTAGAGTCACCCGGCACGGCTGAGTGGATTCCATTTCCGTCTTAAGAACAAATGGTTCCTGTAAGAAATCGATTCCGAGTAAGTCGCCTGCGGCTACTGCAGTTTAGGACCTGAATTGCCTGGCGGCTTCACAAAAGTTTTCATTGGGTATATGCTGGTTGTCGAGAGAGTCGTGCATAATTGTGTTTCACTTGGCATGCACGCAAAGTGTTTGCACATTTTTCACGTGCAGTTTAGTTGAGAAATATGAGACATGATTAGGTTGGCTGAATATTGACCGAATCGCTGCCAATACTAACAATGATCTACATTCCCATAAACGAACGATTATATATATATATATATATATATATATATATATATATATATATATACTGGTAGCTTTTATCAAGGCCCGTATATGGAAATATCACTGTCTCAAGTGTTAAGTTAGAAGATGCGAATTAATTTCCTCGACCCTAGCAACTGCACCAAATTTGCACAAAGCCTCTAATCAGACTCTGCGTTTAATTTACAAAGACTGGCCTCAGCCGGGAATTGAAGGGACTGCAGCGCATCAGACATTAATGAAGCGGATAATTAGTAAAACGGGCAACACAGGTCGACGGGCTGACTCCGCTGGTGAACAAAGGTGCGCCACAGCCAGGACGGTGAGAAGGTGAGGTGAGGTGAGGTGAGAAGAAGACGGCGAGACGCCGCGCCAGTTCCCAGTCCTGGTGGTGCAGTTCTCTCTCTATACCGCCGGGACCGCCTCTCTATACCCCCGGGACCGCCTCGAGGGCAATGCCATCCACATCACACCAAACACGAATCAACGCCGAATTTCGACGACAAGCTGGTGGAGCCGCGCCAAATGACCACGACCAACCAAACCCCGGGAGGGAGGCATTGGTCTATATCGTGTCTTGGGGTGGCTTCCTCCACCCCCCGCCTCCGTGATCCGCCCGACGTGTCGCGCTGGCGAATCCCTTCCCATTTGTCGCGATAACAAAGCGAACCCATCTCGCCCGGCCGGCCACCGCTGGCGGCCCTATCTCCCAGGCGACCGCCGGCGCCGGCGTCGCCGCGGGGCCGCCGCGGACCGAGGCGCCGCTTCAATTGGTGGAGGCGCGTGGCAACTTGCAGGGCGCACCTGAGCAAGCCGACACAATCGATAACTGTGCTCCGGGCGGTCGCCAATAACCGGCGCCCGGCGCCGCTCCGTTGCTGGCGAGTGCGCACCTGTGGAACGGAGTCGGCGCGGTGATTAAACCGAGTCTCGACGGCCGACGCCGACTTGGGGGGAGGTCATCGACCTGGGGGCCAGGTCATCACAACGGGATGCCCGCACAGCCTGGGTGCGCAGTGAAAGAGGTCGGCTTTTGAGACGGGTGCGGAACATCCGGGTGAACAAAAGGCCAAGCTCACGGGAGCACAGTGCGCAAGAACCTGCCGCGTTGCGAGCGTCGCTCTGAACTCGAAGACAGTGGGACATTAGCCTACGCGGGGTCCCTGTAGGGTTGAGCGAATTAAAGGCGAGCCTGAGCTTACGCAACGCTAGCACAGCTGTGACGTCATAGTTAAAGTGGAAGAAATGCCGTCGACAGCTGGGGCGTTGCTCGCTAGTGTTGACGTCGCTCAGTTTATTCATACGGAGAGCATATTTTAGGACAGGGTGGAGTAGAACCTCATGACACTTAGGTATCATCGATGTGCTGTATGATATTTTGACCAATGCTGACCACAGGGCAGCCAATCAACACATTCAAAATTGAAAGGAAGGGTGCGCTGTTGACAGTCCAGTGGCCAGCGCATCGAACGTAGATACCGATCCATGATTGATCCCTCCCTTCTTCACGTCAATCGATGGCATCCCAATAAATGCTCACGCGGTGTCTGGTGATAACCTTCGTGCAGCCTGAGTCCGGAATTAGGTAATGCTCTATAAACAGACGGATAGGCTATTGATTATCGAATGATTGTTCGTCAGTTATGGCGGACAGCGGTGAGCCGAGTTGCCTTACCGGGACCCTTTCACCTTGTATATGGCGTACTCTACCGAGATAGTCAGCTTTTAGAGTATTGTAGATGTTGTTAAACAAACCTCGTATGCTGTATTTAACTGAGATAGTCGACTTTCAGAAAACTGCAAATATTATCAAAGAAACCCCTTTAATGGGCTAAGTCAATGCAATTGTTTGGGAAATGTTTGGTTTGGGGCATCCACTTAATCATACATTCTGGACCCAATGCAAAATGCTGGACCCAATGCATCCATCTTCTGGAACCAAACTGCATTAGCGATGCATTTTGGGTTCAGTATTACAAAATGTGCGATGACGTCATACAGAGGTCAGAAAGTCTCCCGTTGCTGATTCGCGTATTGCTCTACAAGCGCGGCATACGGTGAGGACGTCTTTGCGTCGTCCTTACCATCACCACACAACTAGCATTGTATTATGTAACTAAGACTTCATCCGCGAGCAAACGGCGCTGGTTTCTACGATCCTTGACTATCCTCCATCATCTTCTACCATCCTTTCCACTATCCTACCGTCAATATACTGCCAGCCAGGGCTCCTCGAAAGCGGCACTCGCACTGTTCTGCGGACTCGCTGAATGGGAACGCCGAAAGGCGGCGGACGGTCATTGGAAAACATATTCACGTGGTAGTGCGAATGGTTAACGGCTACGGTCGTTGGCAATGCGACGTTACTGGATAATGGGGGGTTGTCGATAACTTATGTTACGCATTCTCGCTCCGTTATCTGTTTTATATCTCGAGCTCGATCAGGGGCCAAACGGACGTTAGTATTTTGGACGTTGCGCTTAAAACAAGACAACTAGGGAGGGGGCTTCACCGGCCGTAACTGGGGGTGGGTGAGCTGAAAAATACCCAAAATTACTAATAAGATTTGTGGGCGCATGGGGGATGACACAATGGGTTGAATGCGCCCTTATGGAAAATGTTGAATTTTCAGCACTTTTCATCGGAAGCAAATAGCAGGGCTATTTTCAGTGCGCTGTTTGATCGTGATTTATAGCTTCCTGGTTAACCTGCAGGGTAAATATTTCATTTAATAGCTACCAAGAAGCGATTCGTTGTTCGCTTGCGCTGCAGAGAAAAAGTGAAGAACACATCTCTATTCAAACACCTGGAATGCGTGCTAGCTCACAAAAACCTGGACGGCGCACAGAACCGAAACTTCGTCATTTTTTACATTGAGTGAATGTTTTAGGCCGTCGATCTTGACTGAGACGAGTGGACAATTTCATTCTGTGGATCTGAAATAAGCTATATGCAGTATGAGTATTTTCATCTGTACCTAGGTATGCGCGCACATATAAGAGTATATATATATATATATATATATATATATATATATATATATATATATATACGGGATAGTCTAGTAAATGGCTGCCAGTGCGTTTAATACAACGGGCAGCATGCAATGCTCCGAATAATGGCAATGCAGCAAAAGGAAGACGTTTCTTGGGGCATACTTTACAAAGAAACGTGCATGTGGCAACTCAGTACTACACAAATGCACTTCCGTGATGATGTCTGTTCATGTTGCCCTTGCACCGCTTTAATTCAATAATTCTACGAAGATGAGGTGTAATCTTCCCCGTTAAAAAATTATTACCAACCAGCCGGGAAACCGCAAGGAAATAATGGATTTTTGAATGCGTTTCAGTTAAGTGTCACCTTCTCAGAACACTTATGGCAGACATTTCGCACAGAACAAAATCAAGTGATACCCCAGCATTCACCGTGCTCTCCGTGCGCCAAGTCCATGTTTAAACCATTCGGTTGTTCCCACGGCCCCTCCAAACCACCAGTCCAACTACCGGGTGTTTTCATGTTTCACTCGGTCGAGCGATCCTTCATCGTTACGACCCCGGCACCACGTGACCAGACTGCCGCGGGCGAGACGCCGCTCTCATCTCCGGGCCTGATTGGTCGGTCTGGCTCGGTCGCCACCAGGGCCAGCTCGGCGACCGGTGAGCAGAAACGCCCGGGGCACAACAGGCATCCGTCATCATCATGGTGTCATGTGATCATCAGAACGCGAGGCGAGCGTTGCCATGACGACGGATGTTCGTGCAAGAAAGGCGTGATACTTGTGAGGTCTCGGGCACGAATTCTATGGGAGAGTAGGGGTATGAATTATTCATAACGGTGGCGATGGCGGTGATTTTACGGCAGGAGGCTTTTAAGGCCTGCAATAGCAAAGGCCTTGGCGGACCCAGGTCTTTTCGCATATTGTTTTGCAGTGCCTCCCTGCAGTTCACGAGACTGACCATTAGTGCTCGCACGTATGCTACGGGAACAACGCAAATGAAAAAGGAGAGAATTAATCGCCTGCGTCTACTTGGCCTATTTGAGGCTCTTTTCACACCCGAATGTGTCTTTATGCATCATCGTGATAGGTGTATGCATGCTGCGCTAAACGATGCAGACAACAGGGTGAGTGAAGGCAGACGTAACAAGAACATCCGATCGACGAGGCGTGTTTTCAAATCACTACTGACGCGGCATCGCCGATTACGAGTGGCGTAAATTGCATCTAACTGATGGCCCTGGCACCCCGCCATCGGCAGCGCTGGTAGAGACAAACTGCCCTCGTTCACAAACACGTCGGAAAAGCACGGGGCGAAAAGAAATTCGCGCTATGGTGGTCGCCTAACCGGGCCAGACGTGACGTCATTTGCCCAATGTCCGTGCCACAGCTTTGCACATGCACATGGCAGTTGGGCGCTGAACGCCGCGACGGGCCCATGAAGCGGGGGCGGGGCCTCCACTGGGTCTGGCTGGTTCCGACGCCAGTAACTGGGCCCGCATTCCGGTGACTGCTTGGGAGACTGGCCTGCTTTTTGTGTGCTTTGATCATATCAAGCGGCGCCAAAACGAAAATGGACCGCAATGACGTTTAACGTGTGATTATGCAGAAATATTGGAGTGGACGCCGTGCATGCTCCACATCATCGACCACGCTCAGCGCCCCACGCGCTCCAGGGATCTACTGGTGCCGCATACCCACCCGGTAATTAACCAACTGCGTATGTAGCCAAGGCTGACCAGTATAGGCAGCCAACATTCTAGGCACGTTATCAAGTATATACATTTTTCGTGCGTCCACTGTCATCTAGGTGCTGTACCGCAGCAAATAACCGCGTCCAGAAGACACGTTACAGCCAACAGAGAAACGCTGCTGGCAATGTTCACTACTTTTGTGCGTCTAAAGGGATTCCAGATTTTCTCGAGGCATTGTTTATTTTCTATCACACATTCAGATGTTTGTAAACATCCTATCGCCATTCGCGATCAGCTAAAAGATCCACGCCGGCGCCAGCTCGAGCCTTTTACGCAAATAAGCTGAACAGAACCGGTTTAGGCTACTGGGTCTATCCGGCGAATTTAGGGCCGAAATAGCCTGAAAATGACGTCACTGGTAACGCCATTATGCAGATCCTGGCATACTCACAGCCCGAAAATGGATTTAACAACGACCTTAACGCGCAAATTCACACCGGCATGCATACATCATTGTTCGAAACCAATGCATACCAAACAGTTGGCCACTTACGCCACTTTGTGATGCACATGGCAACGCCTCTAATAAGGAGCCACGTGATGACAAACCGCTCGGGTAAGCGCATGCAGATAGCTAGCTGATCATGCGCGCATCGCATGATCTCTCCTCGGTTTGGGCATAGGTTTGACGGTGTATCTGCTCGTATTTCATCTGTCGTCCAATAAGAGCACTCGCTGCACCTGCAGTCAAGTCTAAGCCAATCAGCAGCAGGCCGAGTTCGGAAGCTTCGTGATATTTTTTTGCTACGACGCAAACCTTCCCACTATTGGATAACATGGCGAACACTGTTCGCCGACTATCAGACCACATGTCGAACACTGCTTTGAATTCGCTACGGACACATATAAAACGCGAGGCATGCACGTTTTTACAAGTTTACGGCATACACACACACGCACACACACACACACACACACACACACCACACACACACACACACACACACACACACACACACACACACATACACACACACACACACACACACCGCGAGCAGTAGCACGGCACACAATTTTTGCGCAACTCAGCAGGGAACTTCGCAGCTTTCACATCTTTCAAGGTCACAGTTAATAATGCAGACCTTGTTTCCGCTAAGCACTTAGTACAACAGGCTCCAGGCCACAGGCCAAGTCACATCAACAAGCCAATTTGCAATGCAAGCTATAGACATTGTGCAGAATCTAGCTCAAAGCATCAATGCCTGAGAAAGCTACTATCAAACAAAACATTGACGTTCCGCATCAGCCCCAAGTCACAGACTGATAAACCGTGCGATGTAAGGCAGGGGGTTACTAAACACACTCAACGCCAGGCAGGAAATTATATACTCATGATGCGACAGCTGTCAACAGAGATAAGGATAAAAGTGGACAGTTATTCAGAGGATAAATACGCAAAATTTGGATATTAGTATAAAATCACAAAGCACATGTGAAGGAACGGGTCCTTGAATACCATAGCATCTTCACTCTACAACAATGCTAAGCATTAATCCAATGGCAAAGCATAGAACGAATCGCCTTGAAAATTTGCTTCGGCATTCACTTTTACACAGATTCCCCACCAACCATAAAATAAATGTATCTTAATTGTTATAAGAGGAAATGATCACCATAACAACACGCCGTGGATTTTTTATTATTTTTCCCTGCGGCGAGCAAGAACAAACGGTTCTTCAAAACACTTCAAGAAGTGTTTGATGAAAAGGCACATGATCGGCTGCTCTCATTCACAGCCCTTCTACCAAAGTGATTTTTGCCGATTTGCTCCCGACGAGCGGTGTGGATCTTGTGTGACTAAACTACCAGGTTCCCGAAATCAAGAATGTTGTGTTTCTTAACTGCTTTGCGTTGAAGAACGACTCTTCAGATGTTTTCTTGCGGGTCGTAAATGTTGTGTCTCCCACGCTGTCGTGAAGTGGGCCGATACGTCTTCCTCGCGTTCACAGGTTGCGAAGAATAACGTCCGGCCAAACATCTCGGTTGCAAGGACCCACAAGATCATGGCTGCAAGCGCCTTCAAGCCTTTGGTTGCAAGCACCCTCAAGCTCTGGTTGCAAGCACCTACAAGCATTTGGTTGCAGCCACCTTCAATCTTACGCAGAACATCACCCAGGGAGCAGATTAACGCTTAACTACTTTTGAAAAAGCAGATTCACGCTGAAATTCCCGCTCGCGAACGTATAAGCTCCTAAAAACGTGACGACCTGGCCGGGCCGGGCCATACCGGACAGCGGGGCCATACCAGACAGCGGGGCCATACCGGACAGCGGCGCCAGACCAGACAGCGGGGCCATACCGGACAGCGGCGCCAGACCAGACAGCGGGCCATACCGGACAGCGGCGCCAGACCAGACAGCGGGAGCCATACCGGACAGCGGAGCCATACCAGACAGCGGGGCCATACCGGACAGCGGACGCCAGACCAGACAGCGGGCCATACCGGACAGCGGCAGCCAGACCAGACAGCGGGGCCAGACCAGATAGTTTACGTTGCGATTGTGTTATCAGTCATTAGATAGGGCTTATTCGGTCGCTCCAAATGAGGGGGAGCTCGCATAGCGCAAGGCAAAAAAACAGCAAACGTATCAGTTTATAGAGATGAGGGCAGCAAAATTGTGTGCAGTATATTCCTCAACTTGTAATGATACGATAACTGATTTCCAGGATGGGCCTATCATTTGGATGTATCTCTCTGTTTGACAAAAGTGTATTTGCAAATTCAAATCACACAATGCGGCAAGAAGCAGAAAAAACATCAGGACAGAACGCTACAAGTTGTGACCACTGACGACATGCTTTGAAAAGGTTCTACCGCACCTCAGCACAATGAGAACTTTTTGAAAGTATTAGGCTCTACGGCTTGCGGCGGCCAACTGTTTTCAATGATCATTGCGTACGCGCTGGCATTCGAAATAATGAATCCCCGCATTTTGACCCATTGACATAGAAGTAGTCAGTTCAACCAGTTAGCGTTGATATTGGGTGCATTTATTTTTTGCACGTTAAAATACCATGCCGCCTTATTTGCATCGGCTTACATACCAGTTTGCCGGTACGTGTCACAGAAGCGTCAAATGGCAGCATGCAATCCGAAGCCTGAATAGGGGCACGGTATTCGAAAAGCACCTCCGTCAAGTAGGTCAATACCAAATTAATACGAAACCAAATCGGAAAATATCGATACTTCCAATAGGTAAGTGCATAACTTGTCTAGGCAACAGCATGCCCAAGCTACAAAAGTTTGCAGCTCTTTGATTTTGTTTCAAACCAGTTAGACTCAATAATATCCGTCCACAGGTTTCAAAATGTTATTGTTTTTTTACAAAATGTTATGTTATTTAATCTTGAACGCATAAACTCTAGAGTCAAAACAGGATAGATATATAGAGCTGACCATTATATTTACGGAATGGTTTTGCCCATTTTCTTTACTAAAATGCAAACCAGTTCTTTTTCTTGACCTCTGCTTATGCGAATCATTGTGTTGTGTGCGAAGCATAAGTCCGGTACGATGTTGATGCCCCTCCCCCCCAAGGGGTTTTAAGATCCCATGTTTTGGTGGGTTGAAGCATTCCAGGTTCTTTAGATCACCGGTCTGAACCGATGTCAATACACTGAGCTGCTAATTCCGGAATGACGTCCCTTCGTCAGAACTCGTCTTAACTAGAGCGATTACAAAGTGAAACATGAACTGAAACGATAGCACGAAATGACACTCAGTGCGTCCAAACGGTCGCGTAGAAGTTAAGGGACTAATCACTTTCCAGATACGTGACGCATTACGGTGCTCATGAGTCTCGTTACCGGAGCCAAAATAGGCGAAAGTCTGGGAACGAACGGAGCCTCATCCACTCCCAATCCCCTGCGCCTCAGGCCACAGACCCACCGAGGCAGGCCGCTGACGTCATAACCATTCACAAGAGCGGCATATCCGCGGCTAGGCGACTGGCAGCAGAGCGTCTTATCTGGGGAGGCACCGGGATAACATGGTCTGACTCTTACCAGACAAGGCCCTCAGACCGTGGTGGTCGCTTCGCGTGGTCCGCTCTCCGGCCCGCGAGCACCACGGCGAGGGGAAGCTAATCACAGCTCTCAACCGAAATCCGATACAGCATGGCCGGTGAATCTCGACGCATTACGGCTAATTGACATGCGTCCAATCAGAGGATCGCGGGCGAGCACCGCCCGGGAGTCTCGCTGGTCCCGTAATCAAGTCCGCCGCGGCCTGGCGCGACACGCGCATCGGCATCCCACCGGAAGTGGTCTAAGCATCCCATCGGAAGTTGTCTGAGCATCCCACTCGCAATGGTTTGGAAATGGCGGACTGGACTGTTACATGGATCTTCGAGATACATCACGCAGTTCAGTTCGGTTCAGTTCGTAAAATAAACAGCTTTGTCGCCGTGGGAATGCCACGTTTTGCATTCGTCCCGAGCAGAGCATGGATTCATTCTACAGAGCGTTAATGAAAGGAGTAAACGTCGCATACCAGCGACTCGAATCAGCCGTTTGCCTTCATTGAAGAGTCGATTTTGTGTTATAAGTTACAGGCTACGAGCAAATGTACCTAATTGCATCCTTGGAGTGTCTAGTGTGATAATTATGCATAACCATTTGCCTGATGAGCAGTGGAAATTAAAGCAAGCCAGAATCCAAATCACAGAACCGCTTCCAAAGCCAGCGATACTTCTTGGCACCATGGCTGGTCATCGTGAGAAAACACTCACTGCCTGCAGTCGTGATGAGTTCCGCATCAATGAGCTCCCATGTTATGACTGTCATCAAGAAAATAGGGGATTTAGACTCACAGACTAACGTGCAAAGCGTCGGCTTACTTGATTTTTAGACTGCGTTCGGGCGGCGTGCAACGCTGCTGCAGTTTCAGGCTCCAATAGTTGACACACAAAATCAACGCACCAAACGCAAACACGACATATCCCGCCGTTTGAAAAGGATATGGATTGGTGATCATCCGCAGACAGATGTGGCGCAGCGGGTGCGTCTGCTCCAGACGGCGGAAGGTGACGGGTGCGAACCCCGGGAACGGCAGGTCGTCCTCCTCCGAGCCCGTCAGCGTCTCCTCGGAAGAGCAGGAGGAGCTGTACGAAGGTGTGCAGCTACCGCGCTCCATGTAGGCCGCCTCCTCCATCGCCGTCGCTCGCCTCGGCACGTCCCAGTTCTCCCCAGCTCGTCCCGCTTTTCCCGTCGTCCCGAGGCACCGCACAGCCCCAACGCGCCGCGGCGTAGCACCACTGGCGGACCGCGCGCCGAGCTACTGATTCTCCCGAGGCGGAGGTGCCCGACACCTGGTCGGCGCGTGCGCCGGCACGCGCCGCGACCAGCCGGGCGCCTCCAGTCCCGGAGAGCGCCGCCAGAAGAAACCCGTCCGCGGCGCCCTTGCCTATTGATTGTCCACGGGGCACCATGGCCGGGCCGAGAGGAACGAAGATGGACGGACGGGGAGCACGAACGACTAATCCAGATGGATCGGGCGGAGCAGTCTGATTTAGTTGGGACCGTCTTGTTGCATCGGCCACACCGGGCCGACAGCAGGCGCTATCGATTCAACAGGCTGTGCTTGGCCCACATTGCCCGTAAACATTACCGGCCGCAGCGTTGCCCCGGTGGTGGCGAATCGCGCCCCGTGGCGTTCAAACGCCCACCTGTGTGTCGACAGCGATGGGCAGTGTATTCATCGCGGTCATTCGGGTTAGGTGGAAGCCGAAAAACTGTGCTTGGGCTTAACGCGTAAGAGGGCCTAGCTGTTTTTTTTTAAATTTGGTGTTATGTTTTGCTTTTTCCACGCGTGCTCTCGTAAGCATGCAACAATTCTACAAAATCTCGGCCGTAACATTGACTCACTGACAGGTACGAGCCACATAGGGGCACTTCCAGTACGATCCTTTCTCACTTCGTGTGGTTATGGCGACGGTAAAGCGCGCGCAAGGAAAAATATGCTCTTTGGACTTCTGGGCGTTGAAAATTTGCTGTTTGCAACTGGGATTCTCTGCTTGACCTGAAAAAGTTGAATTCAAAACTGCATTTAGTAGGACCAAGCCGTAAAAATAAAGTAAAAGCTGCTATCTGCGATGGAATAGGCGGTACTGTCTTCTATATCTTGTAGTGGATATAAGAGCAATTGTGAAACACTACCAAGTAAATGCAGTTTGCGGAAGAGCGCAAACGACAGGGTGATACGCTCTTTCATTACATATGTTGAGTACTGGTCTCTTTATGAGAGTGGCCTCCGTCTGTGAAAAAATATTTCACTCAGATTTTACTATTAAGGTGACATCGCAGATAGTGGGTATCGGTGGTATCCACTGGCAATGGTGGATGCAAATAGTCGCGGCCGAGGGCAGCGCTTTATGAAAGGCAATGGTGAACGGAGTATCTGTTTTCTTCTTCAGTAAATGGAACATAATTTTGCTGCTGCTGGTACCTTTCAGCGACTCTTCGATAAATGACATTAAAAGAGACATAGGGCTCCACTTACGGCTTTTGTCAAAACTGTGAAGCCGATAACCTGGCTGATAACCTTACTGATAACCAATACCCATTGATAGCCAAGGTCACGTCAAAGGTCAAAGGTCACGAGGGAAAAAGTAAAATGTCGGTTGCGGGCACGTTTTTGGCCTTAAAAAGCTGCCGCCATTAAGTGCCCAAGTCATGCCGTTGGCGTCGAGACCGCTGGGGAAGTGCCCAAGTCATGCCGTTGGCGTCGAGACCGCTGGGTACGACGAATGGAAGCAGTGAACCCCGCATATCAATGATACGAGAATGTCACTTGGTAAGCCAATCTTTAAACGGATCGTCGGCGATGTGCTTTCGATTTTTTGAAGATTTGTTGAAGGTTTATAATGTTTTTTTTAAGGTTTGTTCAAGGCTGAAGGTGTTCTTTCGGCCGTGTACGAGCCTGCGTGACAGAAACGTGCAAGGCCCCTGGATAGGTTGTCCTGGAAGCAAATATGCATGGAAACACCACTTCGTGTCTTCGGATTCGTACATTCATCGCATTAAAGATTGGCTTCCATCGCATCGCAGTTATGATTGCATCCCGGAATGGTTTGTTAATGCTGCTTGCCCATCCTTATGGCCCAGTCGATTAGAGCGCCTGCCTGCCAGTCCACTCATTCGTGGCGGGCTGGGTTCGAGTCTCTTTAGGTGCTAGCTGTTTTTCCTTGACAGGCATGGCCTGCGGCCGGTGGCAGCGTTCGCGCGAAAGATCAGGTGACGTTAAATGTCAGGACGGTCCGTGCTGGACGGCTCGTGAAACTTTCGCCACCTAATTCTGCCGTGAATCTGGAATTGTGGTAGAGGGGCTCACGCAACACGAGCTGCTTAGGGTGAGCTTCGATTTCAGAAACTCATCCATTTAAAAGGTTCAAAATTATTTTTAAAGTACTTGAGACATTGCAATTTGTTTTAAGGCGTGGGCTAAAAACACCTGAACTATGCATCTTTGGTAGCACCCCATTAAATTCTGCATATTGAGATGCCCGTTTCAAAAAAGTATTGAGACTCAGGAGACAGGGATAGAAGTGACTTTCTCCTCAAAGTTTACCAGAACTTCTATGTTCGCTTAAGTGCAGTAAATAACACCATAAAGGTCTGACATAGCCTGCATGGACTGCTGGTCCGCATAGAGAAGCGAAACAGAAAAGCGATATATTTTCAAAAGGTGGACAGCGTCATCATTCCACGACGCCGTAGGTAGACACCAAAAGGGTTCAGTCCATGGGAGAGTGTGGGAGATCCTTCGACAACATCACCGATGCATCATCACGTTTAACGCCTGCTTCGCGTCGCTTCATCAGGTGTCACGTCTTTTTGCCCCCTCCTCCCTGAAGTTTTTTTTCCAAAATGACATCTGACAGCGCGGTGCAGCTGCACCGAACTTTGCGTAGGTGCAAATAATTGAATATCCGACCTTTTGGTATCAAGACCTAGTTCCACCTTGTAATGCAGCTGTACTATGGTAGATCAATGTCAGGCTATGGCTTTCAACGAAGGCGTCTCCTAGCAAATAATTCAACCTGACGCAACAGCGCATTATCAAGCGGAACTAGGCCTTTACAGCCTGCTCCTTTATTCATCCTATCTATCAATTTGTGTTTTTCTCGGCAATTTTGAGCTTCGAAATGTTACTTTTAGAACGCTGATGCCAGCATGCATGCATTTGTAGATTCTAAGTGGAGGTAAGGTAATGATCGTCTTGAAATCCTGTTGACTTGCTGTCCTGGCTCACTTGTCAGGATGAGTTCGCCAAGGTAGAACGTGTGTTCTAGCAGGGGTGGTGACCGTTGTGAGGACTAACTAACCGTTGCGAGGACTAAATGACCGTTTTGAGGACTAACTAACCGCCGTGAGGACTAAATAATCGCTGTGAGGACTAACTAAACGCTGTGAGGAATGACCGTCTCAAAAAGTTCAGGAGGACCAACAAAGTCGGAAACATTATCGATTTTGATTTTGTTGTCTAAAACTGCTGTTAAACATATCATGGGCTAACATTCACCGCAATGGCAGCACTTTTCTAACACCATATTCCAATGCTTACTCTACTGATGTTTCAATGGCGTGCACTGTTCTCCTATTTTTGTTACCGCCACGTTTTTGCTGGTGTAAGGTTTCGGTTTTTTTAATTAGGTCTACACATCCTACAACAGCTGTAGCTGTGAATTCTTTATTTCACCGACTGACCACTACCTTCCAGCTGGTTTTCATGTTCATCTTTGTCTTACAGCACGTTTGAAAACAAAAGTTTATAAAAAAAATATGGTGCAGGCTCAATGGTATAGACGAGATAATGTGCGATGTTTACTCGATTTCAGCATCAAGAAACAGCTGTAGCTGTGAATTCTTTATTTCACCGACTGACCACTACCTTCCAGCTGGTTTTCATGTTCATCTTTGTCTTACAGCACGTTTGAAAACAAAAGTTTATAAAAAATATGGTGCAGGCTCAATGGTATAGACGGGATAATGTGCGATGTTTACTCGATTTCAGCATCAAGAAACTGAACCTAATAGCGAAAATGTTCATATTAGTCTACGCAGCAAAATGCCAGATGACTAATGCGTTAGAAGTTGGATACACAGTTGTTTTTTGCTCTGTTTTCTGAGCACTCTTGTCGGCCGGCGCAGCCATCTCCGGGGTTGTTCAAAACAGTGAGCCAATGTGGCCGGCGAACCCGTACACATCACCATGTCCCTTGAACTCCTTTAGCGTCGAAACATTGCAACGGCTCACACAACCGTGTACTGGATTAAAGAAACGGCCGCAGTCGCAATCGGGGCAGGGGGACAGAAAACCGCACAAAGCACCGTCCAGCGCTGCGTGACCGGCGTCCACACGCACGCCTTATTGGTGCTTTAAGGCTGGAGGGGTCTAGGATTGCTAGGTAAGTTATGTTCGCGTGAGCAAGCCAAGTGGTCGGGACGTTCTCAGACATTAAGAGTTTGTTGTGCGGGTTGCGTCGCAATACAAGCGAGTCAATACGGCTCTTATTAGAAGTTCACACGGCTTCCGCAGACGCTGGTACGAGTCAAGGTCTGCATGGCTGCCGCAGACGTTGGTACGAGTCAAGGTTCGCATGGCTTCCGCAGACGTTGGTACGAGACAAGGTTCGCATGGCTTCCGCAGACGCTGGTACGAGACAAGGTTCGCATGGCTTCCGCAGACGCTGGTACGAGACAAGGTTCGCATGGCTTCCGCAGACGCTGGTACGAGACGAGGTTCGCATAGCTCCCGCAGACGTTGGTACGAGACAAGGTTCGCATGGCTTCCGCAGACGCTGGTACGAGACAAGGTTCGCGTGCAGTGGGATGATTCCTGCCCAACGATCCAATGCGTCGTTGATATCCTACGCGTGGCTGACAAGTGTGGCTCGATAAACACGATGCTTCAGTCGGGCAACAGGCACGTCAAGGCACGAATCACATGTCGGACGTCCATCGGCGCTAATGCGACTAAGCCCCGCCATCGACCCCGGACGGATGCGTAGCCAGAAAGCCCAGACCTCCACCTGACCGCATCACCTGTCGCACCAGTGACCCCTCCCCTGCCGCCGCGGCATACCGTGCCGTCGCCGGCCGCACGCGACCACTGCTGGCAGATTCGTCCAGTGCACGCGAGCGGAGCCATGTCGTCCTTAGCGCAACATGCCCGCGGGCGCTTCGTCGATATGCCGGCTGTGCCCGAGGGGCAGGCCGAGGGTAGCGGCGACCGACGGGTGGGCAGGGGGAGGGGCAGACCAAAGTTTGGGCCGGACGGCGGTCGGGCGCGGGTCCGACGACTGCGGATGGTCGGACGTCGTGTTTATTTACCGGCACAGCGCGGAAATGGGCCAAACAGAAGCCGGCTTGGAAGGCGGGGAGACCTGTGGCGTTGGGTGCAGCTGCCTCGCCCCCAGCGAGGCGGTGTCCGCTCTGGTTAGAGGCAAGAGATGAAGGGCTGCAAAAAGGCGGGGTGGGATGTTGAGTGAGCGAGAGAGAGAGAGAGAGAGAGAGAGAGAGGGAGATATAAAGAAACTCAGATGGGAAAATAGACAGAATAGCTTCTCGAACCTACCCCAGCAAATCAATCTTGGAAATTCCAACCTAATAAAGTAATTATCTGTAAAAGGTCAATATCAACCCTACGGCGTTGCATGGACAAGAATTAGATACAGATGCACATACCTTCCCGTCTCGTAAAAATCTCCGAGATGTCACACAGATGCCTTGCAGCTGTTCAAAGCCGCGTGTGGTTGAAATGAAATGCAATCCCCAGTTTTGGAACCAAGCGGACCCAGCCCGGGGAGAAGCAAGTTATCAGCCCGTTTGGGGTAGGGTTAGCCATTTTCACTGCTTAGCCCCTCCCCCAGCCTATTTTTCTAAGCTACATCCCTGCTTGAAAGGTAGCACAAAGGATTAGTCGACCTTTCTCCACACTGAGAATCCACGTCGCTCACATTAGACTCCATAACGAAGCATGTGCCGTTTTCCGCGGCAAGCTGTCAATGCCTGTCGAGTTCCTCCCGAAAGATACCAGTCCAGAATTCAGTTCAGGTACCGCTGCTTATCCGAGCTTATGGTGGCTGGGGGAAATCTGGCTGGATAATTTAGGTGAGTCCAAAGTGAACGCGCTCTCCATGAGAATGCCTGATTGGGGTGGTTCCTTACAACGGGTTCTCTCAGCCCAAAGTATTATCAATCGACAATGTGGTTGAGCTTTACCTTAATGCATGTTACAGGAAAGCCCAAAAATGCTTTCAGAGATGAAGCGAGGTAATGGAAGCCGTCTGCCAGATGACGGTCTACAGCGCCTGACAAACAAATTTAGCCATGGCTGCCAGCGTCCAGTAACATTATGTTTACAGAGCGCCTAATCACATTTCATCCGGTTCATCTGCATCGCACCTTGGAGAGAAGAACACTGTGTCCTAGTAATGTCCAGGACCCCTAGTGTCGTTATGCCCCTTTTACGGCTTTCAGTAGGTCCTAGCCTGTATTTTGCCTTGTTCATACGACATCTCCTTTCAAGGTCGACAAAAACAGCCGTTGTTTTGCTTCGTAAAGCCTTCTGAACAATGTTACAAACGTGTTGGGTTTACATCATTTGTACAGCAGTCATCTACATTTGAATTTTCGAGCAATGGCCGCCTTAAATTGTCATCGCTTTCTCGACGTCTCGACGTTGATATTTGCTCAGCAGTGACAATGTCTATTCCTCACAAAAACTTATCTCTTATATTTATATATCTTTTATCTTTTTAAAAGTTATCTGGTTCAGAAGATGGGTTTGCAATTGACTATATTGAAATAGGCGTCATATATGATTAAATAAGGTCACCTTTACCTACTTTTAAAAGGAAAAGACTGTTTTAGATGACACAGTTGCTCTGTTTAGTAAATGTGATCCTTAAGCGGTCATTGCTCGACTACTCCATCGTGCCTTGCACAACAGCGATTGGCAGCCAACTGGCAGCCGTTAGGTGTGGAAACCGTGCTCACAAGTGCCGAATCTGAACGACTCGACAAGGATGTTGTATTGGTCTCGATAACCGCGTGGCTAATGCTGTGGCAGGACCAATATATGATTATGTGACTCTGGATGTCTTGGTGACCTTGAAAAAGTATCACTCCCTTTAAAGATGCTTGTGGGCCGCTTTGCGTAATTATTTAAGTTGAACGTTTGGTGTTTAACACCTGGAAAAATTAATGACACGTAAATTACATCTTTACGAGGCATTTTCAACGAATGCTTCCCCCTAAACGTAGCTGTTTGAGTGATATGGCCGGTCAGGCTAATGCAACAATAGACTTGATCCTTTTGACCTGGTATGACATCCTACAATTCACACCTGTCAAATCCCACTATAATCCATCTGGTGGTGTTTTTTATCAGTTATTTAATGTTGTCTTGTGAAAGAAATAGAGGGGTCATTAATGGCCACGCATTTGACCATTAGTGCTACAGACACTAGTGGACTGCTGACTATGTTCCCGGTGGTTGAATGCGGGCTGGATGCTGCTGCTACTAGCAGCGTTAGAACAAGAATGAAGGCTGTTGCCTGGAGCCACAAGAATTCCAGCCATAAAGCGGTAAACCTGTGATATTTTTATATGCGACCTGTCGCCTTTGCACACCAAACTGAGTTGTTTTAGAGCTTTCTGGGCCTTTTTGGTCGGGTTGATTTTGTTCGGACTCATCCCGATTGCTTGACAGATTTCGACGAATTACAGGGACAGCGGTAAGTCACATAAAGCAGCTGCCTTAGAACCGGTCAGGAACTGGGTACACTTTGTACGCCTTTTCATGGCCCCCGGTTCCCAATGTTTTGGATCATTCTGACAGCATTGATGCAATGAGACGCTAAAATGATGGTTTCAAGAAGACCCAAATTACTGGTGGAGAGCACGATCATGTTTGGAAAGCTTCGTCCACCGCACAGAACATCGGCGTTTTACACTGAAGGCAGAAGGTAATTAAAAAACACGTGATTACTGTCTCTGTCTACACAGATGTGTTTGACATGCAGGGGCATTGGGTGTCATTCCAAACTAGCTTGTGGGTGAGGGGTAATAACAATACGTTGGGTGGTAATCAATAACCCTCTCTGGTTATTACTTACCACTCAATGTCCAAAGAACAAATGTCAAGTTCTCAGAAAGTCGAGGTCTCCAGTCCCCTCCCCTGTACCGTCTAGTACGGCCGCTCCTTGAAACATTGCCGTTAACATGGTGCGCTACGTGACTCCCGCCAGGCGTGTGTTCATAGTCTGGGAAGACGTCCCCTTAATAGATGGTATTTATTCTGCACGGGTGCCCTTAATACCTGACATTTATTCTGCAGTTCACAGCCCGGGGAGTTCGCTAATAGCTGACATTTATCCTGTCGCTCCCAGCTTGGGGAGTCCCTTTAATTGCTGGCATTTATCCTGTAACACTCATGGTCGGGCTCTTCCTTCACGCCACACGTGTGCATGGTTCCCAGTATCGGTTCCTGATTCCCGCTGGTTCCTTCGGCAACACAATACCTTAGATTCTGATTGCTACTGGTCCTTCCGCCAAAAAAACCTTGGATCTGCTTCCCAGTGATTCCTTTGGCAAAGAAAGCCATACATCCTGGTGATCACTGGCTCTTTGGACAAAACAGACCACGTGATCCTCTGGCTCCCTCTGTTTCCTTCAACAAACTAATGCGCTGGATCCTGGTTCCCATAGGTATTTTCAGCAGAACCGGCCCCAGGCTGCTGGTTATCACTGGATCTTTCCAACCGCCAACAAGCGCAATCCTGCCTTGCGCTGGTTCTTTAGCAGACCGAGGGCCTAGTTCACGGCTCCTGGCTCTTATCGTTTTTATTTTTTCGAGGGCACTGTGCCTCTGACATGGTTCTTATTGTTTTTCATAAGTTTGTGTCCCATATTTCTGGTTTTTAGCTGCACATTCACACGAGTCACATTGGATAACCCAAATCTTGTTGTGCCCATAACTATGAAAAGTCAGGCCATATGTGGATCAATCAGCATGTTCTGACACCAATACAGCTAATAAAGCTTGCTGTTAGTTGAACATTATTGCCCACTCCTTAAAAGTAGTCTACCATGCATGGATATTCTTGTATCTATATATGATGCAACCACGACTCTCGCTGGCATGATGTTCAACTGACTGACTTTTGATAAATTTTCAGCTTATCGAAATAAGTGGCTTAATGTATCAAGCAAATCGACACAAACTGGAAGGAAGACAGGTTAGCATGCTCATGGACTATCCCTCTCCAATCTCTACGCGGCATGCACCGTTGCTGGACATAAGCGTGCAAGTTCCAAACCTTGAGCTTTGGAAGATGATTCATGACTTTTTTGTTTAGCAGCATCAGTGGTTGGAGGACAGGTTTTTTACTGCAGATTTGCACCGATTTAGACAGCAGCAATTTGTTCCATACTCAGACATGATTTTTGTCTCCGGAGACACACCACATCAAAAGTTGATAAATTTTACCATATGATGCAACCATCACAAGTTCAAAAACACAAGACATTTGTTTTCCTGAACTGTATCCTGAAGGCTAAACTTTTGTCTAAAATCAGCTGGGAAATTGTCCAAAAACTTCTTTTTTTATTTCCAGATGTGTACTGATATTCTACCCACACTGATGCCTTGGGAGGGACCATACAACCGAATTGGGATGATCACCGTTCGCAATGTCCCGATAGTGTTCTAGTTATGATGATCTCCTTAAAATAGTGACAAGGCTTCATCCCCAAATTTGTTTTTTTCGATTTCCGTATAACAGTTGCGCAATAAATGAAGAAGCCTAGAGGGGCTGCGACCCACAACCCTCACAAACCTTATTTTTTTATTGTGGGCTTAGGCTGGAAAAGTTACCAACAATGGCTATCACACCCTTCTCTGGGCGGAATCAGGCTGTGTTCATGTCCGCGTTTTAGAGACAGCACTTGACTGAGTGTGAAATATGGTGATACCAGCAGTCTGGACCAAAATAACTTCAGGTTAGTGGACTTTCTATCGTTCGTTCTGATGTCGAAGAAGCGGCCGCAGAGCATATGTAAACACACCGTCGGGGATAAGGTCAAATGACGTGGCTGCTTCAAATTCAATGGCCTTAACAGATCGGTGTAATTTGCTCTGAATGCGTAACTTCGGCTTTTCAGAACTTTCCCAAGTCGGTATAATTGTAGGCAAAATACCTATTTCAAAAAAGATTTTAGACAATGCCAACTAAACACGGCCAACCAATACAGTTTGTGTTGTAGGCTAGACATGTTGTTGCTGTCCCTGCTACCTTGGACAGAGCACCACACAACACTAAACATGTGTACGGTGCATGCTGGATGGCAGCCCTATCCTGAGCCGCTCTTGCTAAAGACCTGAGCATTTCCGGCTGGGTCTTTGCTCTTACTGGATATATCGGCATAACTCCAGGCTGGGTGTTAGTTCGATATTGGATCCCCAGCCGCATCCCGGTCCGGATTGTACTTTGTGTCCCCAGCCGCACCCCGTTCCGGACTGTATTTTGGGTCCCCAGTCGCAGCCCGTTCCGGATTGCATTTTGGGTCCCCAGCCGCATCCCGGTCCGGATTGTATTTTGGGTCCCCAGCAGCACCCCGTTCCGGATTGTGTTTTGGGTTCCCAGTCGCCCCCCGTTCCGGATTGCATTTTGGGTCCCCAGCCGCATCCCGGTCCGGATTGTAGTTGATGCTTGCTCTCTTGACCTAACATCAAGCTAGATCTTGAATCTTGATGTATCTGTCGGCTTATCGTTAGGCAGGATCTTTTGGCGTCAAGCTAGCTCAGGTCATCCTGGTCATCAGACCATCAGGCTGAACCCTGATTCTGCGGATTCCTTCGGTTTTATTTCGGCCAGGTCTCAGGGCTCTTTCTACATAGTTCCGGAACCAGGAACCGGTTTCCGGAAAGAAATCTCGAGCACACCAGGCACATGTTAGCTCTGCAGCCTACCTCCAGGCTTCGGCGGCGTGGTGCTGCCATCCCTATCGCCCCGGACTCATGCAAACCATGCCAGAGACGCCCCATCAACATCACTGATCGTAACTGCTGGAAACGAAAACAAACATCGCCCTCTCTCGGAAGAGGGATCCGAGTTGGCTGCCCGCTCCGAGCATCCGGCCGGACATAGAGCCAGAATGACTCAGCAAGATCATTAGCTGCGGCATGGCATCCGCGCCAGGAATGCCGCCTCGTGGCGCCACCGCCGCGCTGCCTTTGCCGCACTGACTCAGTGGCCGTCCCGGATTTACGTGACGGGGCGGAGACGGCACTTCCGTTCTGAGGAGTCTCAGAGCGCAGAGGCGCTCCCAGGAATAATTATGGGAAGGCGCGATGCGAATACACGCGAACACACGCGCTAAAGGAAATGTTCCACATTTGAAGATACGAAGCAAGCATCAGATGTGATGATATAAGTTCACATGTAACTATTGGCTACTTTTAGATCGAAAAGACTTTTAGCCGGCATCTTTTTCTGCTAAATGAAAATGTTCCTCAGTGTGTCATTTATTACATCATCGCACCCTGCATAACGTTAACGGAGTCATTAGTGGATCGTTATATCGGGAATTTGTGCTCATAAACGAGATATATGAACGACTCGACAATTGTGTTCGCTTTGTCTTGATCACCGCATGGCTAATGGAATGACAGGATTTGAATGGCTTTATTAGGGCGTCATGGATGCCTGGGTGACCTTGAAAAGTTGACCAGAAACCAGAAACCAGAAAAGTTATGCCCGAAGTTATGAAAAGATGCCTGGGTGACCAGAAAAGTTATTCCCCTCTTCGCGGGTGCATAGATCAGAAACTAGCTTTTTCCGGTCTTAGGGGGCCATTGCTGTGAACTGCACCGAACAAGTTTCAAGATGACTTCTTCAAATCAAAACCCCATGCAAATGTAGAAAGCTCCTTTTAACGGTTAGTGGCTATTCGACACACATTGCAAAGCGGCCCTGGCCTCTGATTTTGCATGGCGTAAATGCGCCACTGCGCTGGCGGCCGCCGGGAGGAATGGCGTTCGGTCGTAGGGGCCGGCCTTCCGCCCGGCGTCCAACAGCAACACCCGGCGCATACTGGCGAAGATAGCTGGCGAATGTTGTGCCGTCATCACTGAACGGCGTGCGAGCCTCAGCAGTGACGTCACCACTGAACGGTGTGCGAACCTCAGCAGTGACGTCGCCGCTGAACGGTGTGCGAACCTCAGCAGTGACGTCACCGCTGAACGGTGTGCGAACCTCAGCAGTGACGTCACCACTGAACGGTGTGCGAACCTCAGCAGTGACGTCACCGCTGAACGGTGTGCGAACCTCAGCAGTGACGTCACCACTGAACGGTGTGCGAACCTCAGCGGTGACGTCACCGCTGAACGGTGTGCGAACCTCAACAGTGACGTCGCCGCTGAACGGTGTGCGAACCTCAGCGGTGACGTCACCGCTGAACGGTTTGCGAACCTCAGCAGTGACGTCGTCGCTGAACGGTGTGCAAGCTTCAGCGGTGACGCCACGAGGTCAGCAGCCAGATGTAAGTGGACCCCGATATTAGTACTGCGAGAACTGGGGATGCCTCACCGGTCCCGTATCCAGGCTGATGGGTTCGTGATGGGTTCGTGATGGGTTCGTGATGGGTTCGTGATGGGTTCGTGATGGGTTCGTGATGGGTTCGTGATGGGTTCGTGATGCACGAGAGCCTCCGGGTATTTTCATGATGAGAGCAACATGAAAGCAATAGAGGAACCCTAATGTGCTCAAAACAATGGCCCACTTTTCTGAATTAAGACACAGGCTGTTTAAAATCCCAAAAGAAATCGAATGTTATGCGCGAGGTCCATTTCTTCGCCAGGAAGCCACACCCCACACCACTCCCTTACCTCTTCGTAGTTCCTACGTGCATCGTTAAGCCCGCTCCGAGGCCAAGGATGTTTATGTCTTAGCCGACTAGCGTAGCCGCCATCGTACGGTACGGTAATTACTCCATCAGCATCATAATGCTCGGGTTTGAAAATCGATGCAGTTCAAATAATCGGTCGAGATAACCCCTGTCACTTCAAAGCGCGGGCGCCAATCATCTGTCTCTTGTGCCTAATCGCCTGTCAAGGACAGGCACCTTTGTTTCGTGTTGGGTTTAGGCACCACTATCGGCGCCCGTTGGCGGCACGCATTCAGCGCCCGTTGACGGCTCGTTGACGGCTCGTTGACGGCCACTGGAAACCGTCGTGACAATCATTGGTATGCTATTTTTGATGCCCGGAAACTGCGTCATGAGTGTTAATTTTGCGGAGTCATTGGTGCTTTAAGTACGGCTCATCTAATCCGAATGGTATTAGACGTTTTCACTTCTATCATTTTGTTAGGAGTAAACGAGGGGTTGTAATTTTTATGGGCTAGATAAAGCTCACGTTGTACTATATCATTTATATTGTGCTACCCCGCAGACATATGTGCAATTTGTAGTAATTGTGTGCTTTACAAAATTTCTACCTACTTCACCTTCAGTTCTGGTTATTTTTACCCGTTTATCAAAAAGAGGATTGGTCATTCACATGAAGTGCTATTCATTTCCACATTTTGTTCGCCTATAAAAACCTTCACATGTATTGATGCTCGTTCAGTGAATTAGCCATTGTTGTGTCCTACCTAAACAGTGAAAGGTCCCAACGTCACGCCAAACATGCGCGCAAAACATGGGTTGAGAAAATGAATGGTAGATCGGTGTTATTTCCACCTTGCCACTCACTTAAAACTATCTGTCTCAATTAAATGAAAGATGGATAATAGGTCCCCATGTCATTTGTGGTTTATCATGCTTTGTGCCATCATATCCCCCCCTCTCTCTCTCTCTGTCTTTCTCCCTCTGCCTCTCTCTCTACCTCTCTCCCTCTTTCTCTCTCTCTCTCTCTCGCACCATTCTTGGTGGCTGCGCAAGATTACGCTGTGTTCATGAAGAAAGCATGCGATATGTGCCGCAAAGGTGTTGGAATGCAGAACATTGCTACTTTATCATTTTTTGAATAATGTGAAGATATTCAATATCACCAGCCTTGATAGCGATGTTATGGGACCATGTGAAGCAGCTTGGTGACCTTGGAGACATTGGTTAAATTTCTAGGGGGGAAACAAGCTGGCTTGCTGCAGTGGAGGGCAGAGAACATCAGCTCGAGAGCGGGGCGAGCGTCGGCTGGAGAGCGGTGCGACGTCAGCTGGAGAGCAGGGCGACGTCTGTTGGAGAGCGGGCGACGTCAGCTGGAGAGCGGGCGACGACAGCTGGAGAGCGGGATGGCGTCAGCTGGAGAGCGGGATGGCGTCAGCTGGAGAGCGGGGCGACGTCAGCTGGAGAGTGGGGTGACGTCAGCTGGAGAGCGGGCGACGTCAGCTGGAGAGCGGGCGACGTCAGCTGGAGAGCGGGATGACGTCGGCTGGAGAGCGGGGCGACGTCAGCTGGAGAGCGGGGCGACGTCTGTTGGAGAGCGGGGCGACGTCAGCTGGAGAGCCGGCGACGACAGCTGGAGAGCGGGATGGCGTCGGCTGGAGAGCGGGGCGACGTCAGCTGGAGAGTGGGGTGACGTCAGCTGGAGAACGGGCGACGTCAGCTGGAGAGCGGGCGACGTCAGCTGGAGAGTGGGGTGACGTCAGCTGGAGAGTGGGGTGACGTCAGCTGGAGAGTGGGGTGACGTCAGCTGGAGAGTGGGGTGACGTCAGCTGGAGAGCGGGCGACGTCAGCTGGAGAGTGGGGCGACGTCAGCTGGAGAGGGGTGACGTCAGCTGGAGAGTGGGGTGACGTCAGCTGGAGAGTGGGGTGACGTCAGCTGGAGAGTGGGGCGACGTCAGCTGGAGAGTGGGGTGACGTCAGCTGGAGAGTGGGGTGACGTCAGCTGGAGAGTGGGGCGACGTCAGCTGGAGAGTGGGGTGACGTCAGCTGGAGAGTGGGGTGACGTCAGCTGGAGAGTGGGGTGACGTCAGCTGGAGAGTGGGGCGACGTCGGCTGGAGAGTGGGGCGAGCGTCGGCCCAACGGGCTCGTCGGCTGGGCGTAGTCATACGGAACAGCGGTCGGGCCCACGTCAGAATGTTGATTGGATACCAGCAGCTGCGGGATGACGCCAGTAAGGAAATTTCCATTACCTATATTGGTTCAATGTAGATTTTATTTAATGCAGTCTTCCTTTGCAATTCATAGACATGGTTTACGTTTTTGACATGATGGGATGCAACTTAAGAGTATCATGCCACTACGGTATAGTGCTTCCTCAATATTAAGTTAACTTGTACTGGACCAGATCATTAAATGAGCCGTAGGATCACACAAACATTCTTTTGCCTTCGCCATGGAAGCCCGGAGTCAGAACGTTGACAGTAGTAGTGACTTCCACAACAGCTTCCACAGACAACTTTCCTCCCACCAACTGGATAGGAAGTTTGGAAACTACACCCTTGCTTCATGTAGCGAAAGAAATGGCACAAGGTACGCACAAAAGAGTATATGAAGGGATGCTACCGAGTGGTCTTCCAGGTCTGGCAGCATAAGTATTGAGAGAAATATTGCAACGTGAGATAAACTACATCACAGGGAGGTCAAAAGGATATAACATTTTATAGTACAAAAGAGCCGATCTTTAGACAAATGTTCACAGAGCCGTCCGCCGACCGTTTAATCTGTTGTCAGCACGTTTGTCATTTAGAATGTGTGACGTCATACGTGATGACGGAGCGTGTAATGTGTGGGCTGACAGGAAAGTTTTCTAACTTTATCGTCCATTCTTCTTTTACCCTTTACTCCAGTCCACACACTAGCTCTGGCTTACCGCCGACCATGGCAAACTACGTGCAAAGATGCGTTTGGAAGTGTGGCTTCTGCTTTTGTATTTCCATCATCTATCCCATCCGTGTGTTGAGTGCTTCTTTCCATCTGCCATTCATTTCAATGTACTTCCTCTCATTTTAAGTGTTGATTTGGTTAAGTGTTCGACTTTGACACTTAAGTTTTTTAAGTTCAACTTTAACTAAAAGACAACACTTAAGTGTTTACTTTAAGTGTTAGCAGGCCGCGTGACCGTAGTCACGTGACGTGACGTAGGGCGAATACTGGGCCGTAATCGGTGCTGACAAACGTGCTGATGACAGATCAAACGCGGTCAGCACCAGTCGCGGCCAAGTATTCGCCCTAAGTCACGTCACGTGACCACAAAGTCACGCGGCCTCTGACGTCACGCTACGGCTGACAATGATGCCAGGATTTTGTGTCAGCCTGTCAGCATTGGCACCATGCGTTACCGGATTAAACATCACTCTGAAGCGGGAGTTTGATTTGGTAGCTCTTAAATTGGCGAGTACGTTAGGTGGGGTCGGAGCGCTTGTTTCCAATTTGGGGGGAAATGCGACGTAAAATAGTTTGGGAGGGAATTGAAATGCCAAGAGCATCCATGAAAAGATGAGTGGCAGCGATTGGTATGGTGTGTTGTTGTATTGCCCAGAAAATTAGCAGCGTTATAGGTAAGCATTTGAAATGAGAGGAACGAAACTAAAATGAATTGGAAATGGGAAAAAGCACTCAACATACGGATGGGATATATGAAGGTGATACCGGAGCAGAAGCCACACTTCCAAACCCCACTCAGCACAAAGTGTGGCATGATCGGTGGTAAGCCGGAGGTGGGCTGAAATAAAACGTGACAGAAGAAGGAAAAGTGAATCTTAAAAAATTTCCTGCTAGCCCATACATCGCACACCCTGTCAGCATGCGTGACGTCACACATTCCAGCTGACAGTCGTGCTGATGACGGCTCAAACGGGGTCAGAAATATTCCGGTAACAACTATTCCCGTTAACAAACCACATTTTACCACACCCAAATTGATAGAATTTCTCCTCGCCGACACAGGTGTTGCCCGGCATTACATTTCATCAAAATATCTGCTGGGCGGCTACCACCGTCCCTCCTCTAGTAAGGAGGCACGAGGACACGGAGGGCTGGCCGGCCCCTCCGTCTGGGAGGACCGTCCGCCGACCATACACTGGTCTGGGAGGGTCGTCCGCCGCCCGTACCCTGGTCTGGGAGGGCCGTCCACCGCCCGTACCCTGGTCTGGGAGGGTCGTCCGCCGCCCGTACCCTGGTCTGGGAGGGCCGTCCACCGCCCGTACCCTGGTCTGGGAGGGTCGTCCGCCGCCCGTACACTGGTCTGGGAGGGCCGTCCGCCGACCGTACCCTGGTCTGGGAGGGCCGTCCGCCGACCGTACCCTGGTCTGGGAGGGCCGTCCGCCGACCGTACCCTGGTCTGGGAGGGCCGTCCGCCGCCCGTACCCTGGTCTGGGAGGACCGTCCGCCGCCCGTACCCTGGTCTGGGAGGGCCGTCCGCCGACCGTACCCTGGTCTGGGGGGGCCGTCCGCCGACCGTACCCTGGTCTGGGAGGGCCGTCCGCCGACCGTACCCTGGTCTGGGAGGGCCGTCCGCCGACCGTACCTCGTCTGAGACGGACGGTTCGGCGCCCGCACCCATCCTCTGGAATAAACAGAACGAAATACGTCGATGCTATTTCTCAGCTTGCTTGGTGCGTGGTGTAACAAAGAGGGACTTTAAGATGCTATATTTAGCAGCAACAACACATAACGCACATCAAAGGACATTGGAAGCATTGGGCACCTGTAATCTTTGGGAAAGATTCAACACTAAAACGTTGCCTTGATGTTTGCCTTGGTTTAGTTCAGTTTTGTCACGCTTTTAGGTCATGTGGCTTTAGAAAGTTATCTCGACGTCGTTTTTAGGTGAATTTGCTGAAAAGGCAAACCTCCATTGCCAATTTTTATTTATTTTGCTTACATGCATTAGAGGGGGGGCCTCAGGCGAACAATGGGTGAGGAGGGAGTCACCACGAGGGGTACTAGGAGCCCCGAGCAACGCCGGCTCTGCTCTTTACGGTTATCTGATGACTGCCCCCACCGTTTGGCAGCGCCACCGACTCCCTGCTGTCAGGTAAAGATGGCGTTACTAGCTGCGCTGGCGGGCTTCGACACCAGAGCTAATCGTCCTTCTTGTGTTTGTGTGTCGTGGGGGCTTTATAACACACTGAAACTGTTGAGTCATGCGGCGTCTTCCGTATCTCTCCCTGCCAGGACGGGCGGGCACCGCGGGAAACGGAGCCCGTGCCAGTGGTTTCCCAGGTGCGTAGGTTAACCGCTGTGCGATCGGCAGGTGCCGTACCATTCCTCGTGCACGAATCTCAAATCGTACACCAGGATCTGAACACGGTGCCCGCGCGAGAGGGGAGGTGATGGTGCGCGAAAGAAGCATCATTTTTTAGGTCAGTGACCAGTCTGTAAAGCATTGGTTGCTGATTAAGCTCTCCAGTGAAAATGTAGGCCGATTTTGGCTTCGGTCCGACCTTCACACGTGAACTAAGATCAATAGAATTTGACGCAAGCCCCAAACACAGATGCATGATTGGCTCACGATTATCTCAGAGATGAAAGCATTCGTCTGGCATTACGTTAGTTGTTTAGTGCATTAGGGAGGAACAGTATTCACATGGATCAGACAGAAGTAATAGCCTTGTTCCTCGTAGTAAAAGCAAGAAAATGGAGATATAGTTGGGTTAATGTTTTGGCAACGTACATTTATCAGAAACGATAGCTGAAGAATTCTGCTATTGTTTCGATAAAGGCACGTTGCCGAAATATCAGCCCAGCTATATCTCTATTCTCCTGATTTCTTATCCAAGAAATAAGGCTTTTACTCCTGTCCTATACATAAGTTCCCAAAAAATTACCTTCGCTGACAGCCACGGCCTGCCTTTGACCTGCCATAGGCCAGCGATTTTACAAAGTACATCTAATTTGTGCTTGCCAAAATATCCGATATTCCACTGCTCATATCTACAAAGAATGTTGCCGCGGCTGCGTCGCACCTTTCGGAATCATTATGGAAAACCTTCGGGGATGGGGCAAATTGTCCCCCCCCCCCAACCAACCCCACCCTACCCAAGCGCCTATTGAAGATCGCGTCGAGAAGACATTTGGAGGATTGCCATGGCTTGCGCAAAACAGTTCAAAGACAAGCCCGACAAAAAATATATTGTTATAGAACACTGCACTCGGTGATGCTCAGATGCTACGGTTTCCACCAAATCCGTCATGATTATGTTTTGTCGAATCCTGGTCGAATTAAGACGGCAACAATTTGGCGAGCTTTTAGTTAAGCACGACTTGACGGCGACGCCTCGATTCCCGCACACGTCTCGCTCACCGATAGAGAGCGTGTGGTGTACCGCGAAGCGGTGTCGACGAGTGTCACGCGTGGACCCCGCCGCCAGTGTTATCGAGTTGCCAGGGGTTCGCACTGAGATGGCCGACCGAAGCTTTGCCTTATGGGCTGCTTAAACATAACACAGATTTGCGGTGGCCGTGCAGGCGGCCTGCGTACGTGACGCGTTGTCAAAATATCCACATTGTGGAAGTTTTGAGAGGACATGATTGAGTGATGGATTGATTGATATCACCTTTCCCCACGCGTTGGTTACGCCCCATCTAAAGTGATTCACAACGGGTAAGTTACACCAGCAGGAGGGAGGCGACGCACACCGATAAGGTCATAGCTGCTGGCTGGCGGTCACGACTGAGGACACGGTCGAGCGCCCGACGACGGACAGCGCGGTCGTGACCTCGCTGCTCGACCGCTGCTGCTCGCTGGTCGTTCAGCGACGGCTCAGACAGAGTCTTCATCGTCGAGCTTTCAAACGGTTGCAGCGCACCTGGCACTTAGCTCAGTGAGTCGACCAAGAACTGCAATCGCTAGGGCTCAGCGACCCCGGCCGAGGTGGTGTCACCGAGTGCGACTGTATCAGCTTCAAGCTCATCTGAAAGTCATCAGGTGTCGCGCCTATCCGCCTCGTCATCGCTGATGCACGTGCTTTTTCTGGCCGACGCCGTGTCGTGTGTCAAGCCCTGACGTGTTCCTGCAAGCTGGTACTCCCCGTTTAGAGCGGCGGTGTCATGACTGAAGACGCAATATGACATTTTGTTTTTACCCTGGTTTGGGGGCATGCGGAAATATGCTGCCGCTTTTTTTGTTTTGTTTTGTTTTGCCATCGTGCTTATGAACCTTGCCTGGGGTGAATAGTTCAAGACTGAGGGAAAACCCCAGGAGCTGCCACTAAATATCATGAAGGCCTTACGTCGCCATCGCCTGACCTGGGGTCATCCTCGAGTGGCATGACCTCGCATCGGGTCAGACTGGTTGACACTACGTGTCTGCAATGCATTAAGCTCGTTGCTCTATCTCGATTTATTTTGCCATAAGCTCATCACGTGATTTGTGAATATTGTCTAGCACGCACCAGTATAACATCGCTGCGCCGTATAAGTATCTCTCCTGTCTGCGTAGGCAGCGTAAACGTGTCTGCGTAAGCTCCCGCTCACATACAGTTGACGGCAGACGATGTTCGTCCAAAGCTGTGAGTTAATTTGACGGCTAAAGGGACATAGTCACTCGGCTACGGGACAGACACTCAGCAGGGAGCGCTTGCTTGCTGGAGGCACGTAAAACGGCTCCTGAGGGTAAGCAGGCCCGGTGACTGGGCCCAGGCTAGCAAAACATTGTCTTTAGCTGGGAAGTGGTTCAGGCCTGCACAAGAAGGCAGGCATGATGAATCAAGCTCAGCACCGTAAGTACGGCGTAGCTCAAAAGCTACACAGGCCAGACGTTCAGAATGGTTTTGTGATGGCAATCGCCATGCGTTCAAGAGGAAGGCCGACATGCGAGTAGCTCATCGGGCACGTCACGTGCGAAGTCTGACCAGGATTGACTCTCGCCGGATGAGGCGAGCTCAGAGGCTTCACGAAGTGATTACGGAATAACCTCTGCGCAGTTTTGGATGAGTTAAACGCAGTCTTGTGAAAAATTGTTCGGTTCTGACTTGCGCATAGCTCCATGGCCTCTTTCCTGCGGCTTGCTAGTGACGTTGTCATGAAAAGTGTCAACTATTGCTTATTTCTGACACGAAATGCGCTGCAAATAGCATGAGGCTTTTTCCCATGCAATCACGTCACTCTGAAGGGCATTCACGTCCTTCTGACAATCTTAACGAGGTTATGCAACGCAAGGTCAGGCTCCGCCAAAAATGTAGGCTTTGTAGCCAGATTTAGCTCTTTAAGTACATTTAACTTCAAGTTCAAGACTTCAGTCTTAATAATAAGCGAATTCCAGTCTTGGAAGGCCTGTCCAGGACTCTTCTTCTCCTTGGTGTGGTGTGTTTCATGCTTGTGATAAAGCCGAATGGCACAACACAACAACCGCCATCACCGCTTTGGCCTGACGAGACATGTCACCAGTTGCAGCCTCGATGTCTATTTGTGTTCATCTGATAGGGTTTTCAAGAGCTATTCAACGACATCTGCTGAATCGTCGCAGAGTGCTCAGTTCTTGACAACACAGGAATGGTCTGTAGAGCTCTAACTTTATTGTTATGACCTGATTTAACCTGTAAAAGTCACATCCACCATTAGTCATCACCAGTCACATCTATCCGAAGCAGTTGAACAAGAACGTTCCAGCACTGCCTTTCGCATTGTTCTACTTGCACTTGCATGCTAATTTTGCAAGATCCTATAGGGGCTTTTGAGGTACACCTAGTAGGGGCGAAGGTGAAGAAAATGTCCAATTTGCTGTTGATCCATTCAGCCATCAGCCGGTGGTGGTGTTCATCCCGCGCATTCTGATGGTACGCGCTGGGCTGGCTCCTCTGCGCTGACTGCTCAGTGCTGCAGTCTCGGCTGGGGTCAGTAGAAGTGGACACAGGTGTCAGCCATGAATAGCGCGCCAGCTGAGCGGACCGGGTTCAGCTTCCACGACGGCAGGCAGCTCCGAAGATTACCACTTTTTACAGCAAAAGCCTCCACAGCGACCATAACCACTGGGGCAAGCGACTCCAACTGCCGTCATAGAAACAGTGGGCGGCCTCTCTGCGTAGGCGTGCGTCGGTCGCGGAAAGGAGCTGACCTCGACGGCAATACGCTGGAGACGCTACTGCGCTCGTGGGTCAGGGGTGGGGTGGCCACCACGGGGAAGAAGAACTTGTGCGCCGCGGCCGCGGCTGGATCAGCGTCCGCGGTCTGCGGCGCTTTGAGTGCCAACCCCAAACACCTTTAGCCTCTCTTATAAAGGCTGTTTTTTGTACATTTACATTGTAGTTTGTAAAGTTGCATGTGTAGCTTGTAAAAATATGTTTCATAAAGCAGAAACCTACAAACAACAACAAATTACAAATATACAAGACCACACACAACAATTTATAAATCTCTCGAGAATTTCTACAGCCGTGCTCTGGTATCTTTCATAAGCGCCAGCTGATTTCCAGCCGCGGTGCACTTGTCAGATCAAAAGTACAACTCATAACTACAAGGCAACGATGGCCTACCCCACTGTAGAAACGGTGATCGTAAGTTTAAGGCAATGCCAGTAGCGAAAATGGATTGTGGACACAACACTCGCAGAAGAAGGAGGCTTGCAAGAATCTCCCGGTGCAAAATTAGCAAGTTCTCAGAGGAAGTGGAAGGACAAACAAGCTCGCAGAACACAACGTTCAGCGGAAGCAACCCAGTGATGGTGTTGATGGATTTAATAATCTCTAACTCCGAGTATGGCCCGCGTAACCAAGCGTGCAGCAAATTTATTCCTTTGCCATTCCTTTGCCAATTTACCCATCACTATAAGTGACCATGGCAGCCGCACCGATTCGACATTACGCCCTTGTGAGGAACTGTGAATCTAGCATTGCCTTAAACACATTTCTCACCGGCTCTTAGTTAACGTGATTTTGATGTACGGTAGTTTTTCAAGTTGGTGGCACGGAATAGTTCTTTATTTTGGTAGCACAGTCATCAACCGCAGCTAACGTCTGAAGAAGGTTCCGGTTATATATATATATATATATATTCCTAAGATTTTGCAGCATTGGGGCCAGAAGGTTTGTGAGGGGGAAACAAAATATTATAGACTGGTGTCAAACGAGGGCCTTCACAAAGGGAACAAACCGACTCCTGTCTATAACGTCGTAGTCTTCAAACCCTGCTGTCGCTGCTGTTTGATTGTTATGGAGGAGCACAGTCAAGGGGCGCTCCATTCTGCCCACAGGTACCCATCTTTTCCACAGCGCTCTTAAAAGAAAACTTAAAATTGGCATGATGCGCTCTCGCCGTGGTCTGCCCCCACCCTCTTAAGAAAATATTGATTGCGCTCCCTGCTGTTGGTACGAACTAATGGCAAGTGGGCGCGGAGGATAGCTGTGCATAGATGAAAAAGAGCCACTTTGTCTTATCATGGGGCCACAGTGCCTGACAGGGGATCCTGTGTCAGCAAGGGAATCCGTGTTGGCAATGGGGCCGTTTGCTAGAAAGGGACAGTGACGGGACCTGGAATGTCAGCGGGCCTCTTGCATTGATCGAGGCCCCCAGCAATGAAAAGGGAGATCAGGAAATAGGACAATAATAGAGCCCGCATTGATTGACACAATATTAATGGTAATGAGTCGAACAGTGGGCCCAATAACAAACAAATGACCTTGCTCCGTTTTGCCCAGGGGTCTGATTTAGTTAAAAGTGATTCCTGTGTCACTTAGTACATCCATTGTAGCTGTAAGTTATGATTATGCGCCACTGAAAGCCTCCACTCCGAGCCGCACTAACTGCTCCCGTCAGGGGACGGCCGGCGTCAAAAACGAGCCTAATGTATCCTCGGGGGGCCTCCGAATCGATCATGAGGCCCGGCGCCCGTGTCACCAGAATGTCGCACTTTAAGTGTTCTGTGGCCCCCAGCGTTTTACTCACAGCGTCGCCCGAACGAAACAAGTGTGTGGTGTCAGTGTCCATTCCATGACTCCCTCGTGAATACGTCCGTCGAAATAGCTGGATAAAACAGAAACAAAAGCAACAGCCATTGGGGCCCGCTCAAAACTTGGGGACTCTTTCACTCGGGGCCTTTCATAAAACCCTGTGTCAACACTGCTCCACCGAGATTCTGGGTGCGACCCTGGGCACGCGCATATGGTTGACACAGAAACCGGCGCCAGGAAGGAGCGGGGACAGCGAGAACAGTGAGCCCGACCGCGTGAGCCTCACCGCATGTATTGACACCAATGTCCCGCTCAGTATGGGCGATGTATTTTTGGTTAGGTTTGCCGAATTTACACCGAATCAATGGTTTGATAACGTAAGGTATTTTTAGGGACTGAAGAAAGAAAGGGTAGCTTTCCCTAGCAAATTTGACATGCAGTGCAGTTGTAACCAACGGAAACGCAAATATCCAGATCGTAATATGCATCGTGCGGGGCTGCACGCGGCTCTCGCTGTGTCATGACTCCAGTGACGTCAGGTGAACGTTGGGCGTATGGGGTGCTCAAAAGCCTGTCAGGCGTTTTTTTTTACGTCTTTGACAAGGCCGGTGATTGGCGGCGACAAATTGCACACGGTGCGGAGCTTTACAACTACAATTCTACAACCCACGCTGTTTTTTATGAAACAGTTGTAGGTTGTAGTTTGTAAATTATAAATTACAACTTACAAACACAAAATATTTGTAGCACCTTTTTATGGGAAAGTCTACTGGAATGGAAAGCACGAGCCCTCAGGCGTACCAGTTCAACCCCTCGATGAGTGAACATCAAATATGAGGCTGCAACCCCAGCAACAGAGATTGGTTTGGCGTTCCGCTTTTCTTTTCAGGAAAAAGGAAACAGGAGGGATGCTTTCTGCCAGAACCGTCGCCTTCGGGAGAAGGTACTTGCATTCCAGAAAGCTCAGTTTAAGATTGTCTAGGACCTATAGAGTATTCCTCTAATACTCCAGTTTTAACTTACAATTTTCGTGCCGTAGGTAGGTCATATTCCGCGCTTGACTTGAGAACCCAAGAACTTTATATATTTCTTAAAAAGTCCAGTGCTTAATGCCACGACCTTATTGTGCGCCACGACCTCTGGGAGCAAAATCAAACCAGTAGGACGAGCTGGTGCAGCCCTAGACGTGGCCTTTCAAAGACGGTTCCTTTCCTGCTACTTGCAGTCATTCGGCAGTCCCTCGCTTTGTGACCCTCCACCATATCTGCGCCGCATTTGTCTGATACGGCTGCGGCAGCTTGCAGATGCTCATTCCCGCGACAGAAATAACAAAACTGAAAGATGGAAATCTGGAAGAGGAAGCTTTTGGTGCCCCTCGCCCAAGAGGTTGATGCAGAAATTCGACAGGTTGGAACGCAGGAGTGCCGTAAGGATTCATTTACGGAGGGACCCGAAACTCGTTGGGTACGCATCATGTGGACTTTGAATCTTTTGCTTGCTTGCGCTTACGACACAGACGAAAAATCTGGCCCCAGGCAAGGGGCCGGACCCCAGACCTCGCCATTTTTTTTTTTGTACAAGGTCTTCATTCGTGACGTAAGGACGGGCTCTAGTCTGGGGTATGCTGGGAGGAGCGCGAAGGGGGCATTGCAAGGGACATTTGCCATGCCTTTTATCCGGCGGTGCGGGCGATGGGGGAGGGGCGACATAGGGGCCCCTTGCCGCCCTCCTTAGGTTCCGGTTGAGTCGGAAGGCCACCCGGGACCCATAACTAAGGGCCAAATTTGAGGGCCTGAAAGGACCGAAAGGTCGGCCGGAGGTCGTATTTAGGTGACCCGGCCTGCAAGACCGGGCACTTCAATGCTAGCCCTTCGCGTTAATCGGGGAACCCCTGGGTCCATAAGGGCCTATGCGTTAGTCAGGTCCCGCCAGCACCGCACAGTCATCGCGAGGTCGATATGGACTTAGAGCTCACTTTCCAACCCCCCAAGCAGCGGTAAAGCCGGAAGGAGACAGCGACTTGTATTGTTCAGGACTCCTGCATCTGACATATAGGCTATGTATGTATATGTTCGTATATATGTTTATATATATATATATATGTGTATATATATATATATATATATATATTCACATATACCAGGACTTTTTTGTCCGCCGTCCGCCACGGCTCAGTAGCAAGCACCACCTGGCCGAAACTGAGCAGCCATTGGAGACTGCAACGCCAAGCGTCAAGGTTTGGTCGTTACGATTTGCGTGCTTTTATGTTCAAAATTGCATTGGGTAATGTTTTTTCGACAGTTGATTCTAACTGGGTGTTGAAGATTTTCAGGCAAATATAAGCTGGTACTGCTAATGCAAATTGTTGACCCATTTCGATCTGCTATCTACGTTCGCAGGGTTCATGCCGCAGGCAGGGGTACAAGGGCCACGTGCCTCCCCTCATATTGCGAGGAGCCCTTTATGCCCATCGGGACGTACGATTATGAGCGGACATGAGGGCTCGAAGGGCCTGAAATGTCGGCCGAATGTCGTAATCAGGAGTCCCGGTCCGCAGGGCCGGGCATTACAATACCAGCCACAGGACCCTGCGTGCTGCTCAGCGGCCCCCTGAGTCGATAAGGTCTATATGTCGATCAGACACCGCCAGTAACGCACAGTCGGCTCCATGTCAGCATGGGCCTGAAGGCCCATTTCCCAAGCAGGAACAAAGCCGGAGCCAGCGAATCGTATTGATCGAGGAGCCAGCGTAGGCCCAAAGAGCCTGAAGGCCCACCGGGGCCGAAGATCGAGGGCTCCATTGGAGGGCTGAAGGGTACGAAGCGCTACTCGGAGTCTTATTCAGGTAGGTCACAGGCTGGCTGTAGGTCACACAAAGGGCCGCGGTTCATATGATCGTATGACCTGAAACATCAGTCAGGGGTCGTCTTGCACCGTTTGAGGAAATGTGGAGACAATGCGGGTGTCTCGTCGGCCAGGGATCACAAACACCAAACAGTTGGCCCCCTGTGAAGCTGAACCCTGGGGGCCCATTTCCCAGGTAGGGAGCCAGGACACACATTGCTATGGGTCCCTAAATAGCAGTTTTAGTCCATGTGCTGTTCAGGGGCCCACAGTGTTTAACGGGTGATCATGTGTCGGCTAGTGACCCCGAGTCGGTCACGAGTTTTGTTTGAAGAGGTCCGAGAAGGGGTCAGAGGGCCGCTCACGACCAAAGATCAATGGCCCGGTTGGAGGGCAGAAGGGCCCGAAGGTCACGTTATGCCCCATTGGGACCCCTGTCCGTAGGGCCGATCTCAAATGTCAATAAGAGGGTCTCTTGTGACGAATGGAGTATCAGTGCTTTCAAGAAAATGGTAACTAGTCTAACGATTTTCCTTGCCTGAGCAACGCCATAGCGTCATCCACGGTACGCTGATGACCGCTCAGACGGAAGCAGCTGTCTGGTGCAGGCTGCGCCATATCGATCGTGAAGTCCGTGTCGAATAAGAATCAGACCAGATGTGCGTATCTAGGTGGCAAACCACCAACGAAAAACAGGGCCTGTTATGTTCCAATTGCAGTTTTCTGCTCCACAAGATATTCACAATTTGATGTGTTATACTTTATGCTGAAATGTATAAATATCTGCCATCTAAAAAACATGATGAGGCCATTTTTTAGTAACCTCAACCTTAGGTTATTCAACAGAACACAAGTATACAATGCTGTCATTTTTCCCTAGAACTTCTTTTCATTTCCCTCAACTCTTTCCAAGGTCATTTGACCTAGCCCTTGCAGGAAAAGGCGTGGTAGTGACGCAGGTAGAAAGGGGCACAGAGGGTTCATGCCCCCACACTCACCAATTAGGTCCTGGAGGGTCAGAGAGGCCCTAGGGGCCGGACATTTACAGCGCGGGTTAACACAGCCCGGGTTAAGGATCAGAAGGGTTCGAAGGCATGGCTGGACATCGAAGGTGGCGGCCGGGGTCTGGCCCGCTGGACCGAGCACTCAAATGCCAGAGGCATTTGAGGCACCACAGGCAAGGAACACAACCACCGAGACACCACGACCACCAAACATTTCACTCCGTCTCTGTGTGACCCCTGGAATTCATTTTAGGCACAGAACAAGGCTGGTGAACTAGCGTCCTCCCGTGTCTTCAGGGGCTCACCGTGACGTACAGGGAAACATTTCGTGGTATATGCACATAGCCGCGTACAAACTTTGGTTCCAGCTCGCATGACGTCAGGTATTCCACCGGCACCAGTACACGCTGTTGTTTTGTGTTTTATAGGTCGTAGTGGTCCCCGGGAACAGTCTGCCGAGGCTGGAGTATTGCTATTGCCCCGGCCATGATACTTGACTTTCACAACAGCACACTTTTTATGGCAGATGCACGTAACTGCCTACACAACTTGCTTTAGTCTCGCATACGGTTACGTATACGTCACCCTTAACGCACGCTGTTGCTCTGTGCCCAGCAGGCGGTGGTGGTTTCCGGAAATGCTCTGCAGATGATGGCATATTTCAATTGCCCTACTAAACAAAAATGACCTCCGCTGATGCTCGTACAGGTTAAACTATGTTGCAGCATTAAATATTCACAGACCATGTTGGTGCCCGAAGCGAAATAAAAGGCAATTCGTCGACTGGCACCGACAACCGAAACATTGGCGGAGAGACGCCGTAGAAAGTGAGTGGGCCCATGGTCACATTGAAGCCGATTGTTCCATTTATTGTGACAAGGTTAACACTGTGCATTGTAGGGTTGCCATGGCATCTACGAAACCCCGTCCCTCGGTCTCTGAGACAAGGGCGCATCTTAGTTGAGGTCTCCGGCCCAGATATGTTTATTTCTCTGCTTTGTCATGTCATCCGTTTGCTTTAATTTTCAGATCAACAAACGTTTTATGATATATGTAAATATCCGCATTCAAGTCTTGTGTCAAACTCTCAGGAGTGTATAACTTACTTTTTTTCTTTTTCTTTTTTTTATTGTTTCATTACTGTTTTCGCTAACATTGAACTGTAAAATTGTCCTGCTGGAACCAATGGCATAATCACTGTATACATTTAAGTACAGGCTGTGAGGGCAGACAGAATACCTTATTTGCAGCCTACAACGATAGAATAAACCAATATAGTTTTTGTGATGTCATAATGACAGGAGTGCTACTTTTTATGCATGATAAGGGGGCGATAACAGCCCATGGATCCTGGTCCATAATTAAGTCCAGAGAAGGTTTTGTGTTATAGAAAGCCTCTATCTCCCAGCTTGTGTAATTTTCCAGCTAGAAATGTTGACTGGGAGAGGAGGGAAGGGGAGGGGATAAAGGAATCAGCATTGAGGGGGTCCAACCCAACATAGACATTGGGTAGTGCCCCAGAAATTAATTTTAATCAATATTCCTGCGTTATACATGATAGACATCACAGATAACCTTATATTCCCATGCTACTTGCATGCAAAGGGCAATTTTGGCTTGCTGATTGAATTTCTGCCAATGTTTAGATGTTGGTAAAGAAATATGCCATTCTTCAGCAGCGGTTGATGTTTTCATGATCTGAAACGCAGATTTTTTACACCAGCATATATAAAATAAGCAAAAAAGGGTGCCAGCCAACAAGTTTAACCCTTACCCTAATTCGCTACTTTTTGTAACGCGAACTGCTGGAGGGCGAATTCCCGGACGTTTGCAAACTAAGAAAGGTAAAACCTCGAAAACAAAACAAAAAAGCAGGGAACTGTCTTTAGCGAGATCTCGTGATTGGTATGAAGCCTCCTGTTGTTAACTGACTCCAATAGATCAAATCAAAGGTCAAATTGTCCTGACAGCAAAACATCAGCCTTTCATGTTCAAAGGAACGAGACCATGCAGTGAAGTGGCATGGAACATAAAGAGGTGTGCCCCTTGTGTAATCACAAGTTCAATGGCATGTAGCTTATTCTGTTTGTATAATGTAGGGTTTCGTTCATGTAACAGTGACAACTCTCCGCGGGCGGACGCGGAATGGATGTCCCAGAGGCCACCAGAGATTTGAGCAAGACTGTACAATATGCCGCATTGGTATCCTCAGAAGGCCGTGGGGGGGGGGGGGGGTCGCATCGCCCACCCTCCCCCTCCTGTCATAGCGAGTAACTTGCTCAGAAAGAGTCATTCGGCTGATGTGAAGTTATTTAAAAAAATTCGATGCAATTTAGTTGGGGCACGGCGAAAGACGCCCATCAGTCAAAACATGCCGCGCCAGGCTTAAAGCGCGCCTAAGGTATGGTGGATAGTTCGATGATTTGATTGGTTGAGATGGGCTTGAGGTGCACGCGTGATTTTCATAAAGGCATGACCTCATGGAGGCCCTCATATCTGACGTCATTTCCAGTGCCGCTTGCTACTGGTTCGGAATCTGCCATGCATTCTGCTGCCCTGGCTATCGAGGTCTTCCATTGCTTTTTGCGGTCGAAGAAAGCAAATCCAGCTGTAGATCGAGTTTAAATGTGAGACCCGGCAAGTCTTTCTCTTTAAGGCGTTGGCCACGACGAATATGTCGCAGGTGCACGCGCTAGAAAATGTGGTTAGTACGGTCTATTTTTGGAATCAGATCCTGGTATTGTTTTGTCTTCAGAAGGTTTCAACTGGAAAATTTCAATATCTATTCACATAACATTAAAATAAAGATGTAGAACAGGGTTGCTGTCCAGTTCAATGGCAAAATCTCCGTTTTTGATCACGTGACGAGTATCTATCAGCCTTTTCGTAGTATCAATCAAAAAACATTCTGCGGGCTTCCAAATTTTAGGCCCATGGTGACGTCACGTCTGCGTAGCCTTCTCCAGTAGCCTTGGTTATGACGGCGGAGGGCACGACAGCTGCAGGTGTCGCGGACCCGGGACACACTCTTGGACTACCAAGAAAGGAGGAGTGTAGTGCTGTTACAAAACAATGACAGCGTAAGTTTATCTCAAAAACAATGAAATATTTCAATCTTATGTTATCTTAATTGCGTTAGTGGCGCAACCCAGTGCTATTATTAGACATAAATGTTCCTGAGTTTTCACTAGAGTATGTCTTTGAAAGATGGCTCAAAAGTGTGATAGTACATTTGTTCGTGTTATTTTTTGTTCGGTCCAGCTTTGGTCAGATTATCCAGCTGGCGCTGGATGCCTAGCCTTGCCTAAAAAGCCGTGGATATTGGTATCTAGATGCGCCTGCTGGGTTAGGAAAGGAGAAATGGTCAACACAACAACCCTATATCATATTTGTGAACGTTTCTCCTTCGAAGCTTCCACCCGTTCGCCCTTTCAACTCCTAGTCTAATTTCGGACTCCTAACTTCTTAAGAAAATGTTAACTGCATTTCTTATTTGTTAAAATATGCGTCAGCTACTTACTGGGTTGCCTGACACACATATGCTAGCATGTGTGTTACTATAGTTGCCGAACATGGATTCCTGGATGCGCCTACGACGAAAGACAGCCTTTGTAACCTCTACCAAACAAGCCGAAACATGCTACGGAAGTGTATTGGACGACACATAAGCATTTGGTGAAATTACTAATGCACAACAGATCCTTCGAAAAACTTTAAGCCCTCCATGCCCCAGGTCCGTTCTATGTTCGCCTTTGTAACTTAATCCGCGGTGACTGGAGACTATATGTGGATGGTATATCTCTGCAGCTTGTGCAAGTGGGGACAATTGATGGCGTGATGTAAACCATGTAAACGTGATGGTATCATCATCAACATAGTAAAAAGTCACCTTCGCTAAGAAGAGATGTACGCTTTCATCCACTGCCGGCCTATATACCATTATGATTTTTGGCATGTCTTCAAGACAATTCATACCATTAAAAAGGCGTACTGCGCTTGTGAAGCCGCGCTGGTGTCATATCAATCTGGCTAGTTGAACGGCAGCGGTGACTCGTCAGAATGCATCAGTTTGTTTACCACCTTCTCCTCTTTACCACCTTCTTAAGCTGTTGGGCTTTACATCGGAAAATTTGGGGTTGCCTTTCAATAAATTAACCGTTGTTTTCCAGAAGCATAACCGACCGATGATTATGGAGATAACCTCATCAGGGGAAGAGAAAGAGTGCACCTCATTCAACCTTTACCGTAAACCCGCCATGCTCCGTATGCTACCAAACACACACTACATCGCGTGCGGAATGCTCCTAAGGAAATCCTTTTTCAAACCGAGCTTCAAGATCTTCAAAAATGAGCCATTTCCCTAAACATAACAAGGTAGGCCTTCCGCGGGTGGACCACGGCATCGTCGGTGGCCACCCGACACCCGCGCCGGCCGTATATCGACGCGGAGTGCTCCTCAAAAACCGCTGCGGCTGCACGAGCACATCTGGCCTATAATCAAAGAGATAAGCGGTAAAGGGCCAACGGTACAGAATATACCCCCCAGCCGAACGTCACCACAACGCACGACATCGCGCGAGGAAAGCCGTTACGGAAAAGCCATGTCAAACTGTGCGATGACGAGCAGGAGCGTGACGATATCCTTCACGCACTGCACGAAGAACTCGCGGTCCAGGTTGAAGTAGCCACCCACGTTCATGTTGACTTGTTGGCCAGCCACGCGGTGGAGCAGCTCCCGCAGCGGCAGATCATCTGAGGTCAACAGGCGGTCTCGGAGCAGAGCCTCGCCCTTCCGCGACTGCCAGCAGCAGCTGTAGCCGGCGTTCGTGATCAGCTTCATCGTCAGCAGTGTGAAAAACGAAAAAATCCTCAGTATGTAGAACAAGATGTTATGGTTGTTGGTGGACACGATGAGCTGCCGAGAAGCTCGGTAGACCGAAAACGCTGCCTCCAGCACAGAAAAGAGCATTAAGGCCACAACATAGGAGGAGAAGGTGCGACAAACGCGGCCGGCCAGCTGGCACAGGTGACCATGCTGGCGTACCAGGCGCTGCAGCCGTGGCACATTGCCTTGCTCCAGCGCTGTGCGGATGTGAGAGTTGATGTGACGGAAGGCATCCGCTAAACACCAGCACATGCCAATAAAAATCGTAGTCCAGAAAGTGAAGGCGCTGTACATGATTGTGCCGCCGAGAGAAGTACAGCCCATCACCCAGCCGGAGAAGCCAGATGGGTTCAGGATTTCACGCGCCGTGTCAACAGTCGCGTAAGCGCCTAGTGACAGCGACTCGAAGAGTGCGAGGCGGCGGATGTAGCGAGTGGCCCGCGGGAGGTCGACGGGTCCGAATGTCTGCTCGTACTCGCGAATGGTCTGCAGGAGACGGTGTAGGCGGCGCGCGTTCAACCAGACCCAAAGCAGTACCCCTGTCCATCTGGCGTAATGGAATAGCATCAGCAAGAAGAAGTAGGCATCGACAGCCGAGGTGATCGGCCATGGCACCATCTGTGGTCCGCGGGCGAAGCGAACGGCCAGCAGCGACACCGCCAGCAGCATCAGCAGCAGGCAGCGTGCAGCCGGCAGCGAGCACAGTCGGAAGCTGCCGTCGACGGCGGAGAGCGGCAGTGCGCCAGATAGTGTTGCACCGAGCAGGGCCGGCCGCAGGGCTCGCACAAACGAGCCAGGCTCAGCTGCAACATACGTCACAGTAATGTGATCACATCCCGCTAATGTGACACCCTGATTCATTCTGTTACACAAACTCTCGTAACGTGACACGCGGACTGGTGTTGTTATACACGAGTTGTTAATGTGACACTAGGACTGGTAGTGTGGCAGTCGGACTGGTAGTGTGGCAGTCGGACTGGTTGTGTAGCACTCGGACTGGGTGTGACTGGCGAGTATTTGTTCTGTTGTGTTCTGGCCTAGTGTCACAGTACATACGCTATTGTACAGTGACACCGGGTCTGGCAGTGACACAATATGGTATTGTGATGCATACGGATTAATAATGTGGTGCAATGGTTCGTATTACCTGCGAATGTGACACCCGGTCTCATGATAACACATACTTTGAAACAACGCGACACAAGGTGTCGCAGAAAGGCTCATCAACAAACGAATTGTGCATTGAAACACGTGTCATGGTAATGCAAGACAAAGCGAGGTGTGCACCGTTTTAAGACGCACTATAACAGCAAACGATGCTCCGTGCTGCCAGTTATGTCTGCCAAACGTCAAACGCTCACGGCATATTTGGCCATACGGACATTAGTATGAAAATAGGTTGCAAAGCTCTTACAGCCTTTCACAAATTTTGCGTTGAGTGACCTCTGCAGGCAGAATCCAGAGACCAAGTTTAGCGGCAAGATGCTTTGTACGGTGCAACATCTACAACTGAATCTTATCTAGCCAGTTCGCTGCTAACCCTGATGTTTTGATATATATATATATATATATATATATATATACATATATATATATATATACATATATATATATATACATATATATATATACATATATATATATATATATATATATATATATATATATATATATATACATATATATATATGTATGCATATATATCTATATATACGCCTTTATTCCCAAATATCATTGCGGCTCGCTCAGAAGCGCGTGGTAACCATTTCTGTAGAACTGTGCACATGCTTTAGCAGGCAAGGACTAGGTACCATGACGGTGGATTAAGTTGAATCATATAAAGCTCGATTTTCTCAAATCACTTGAATCACTATAGAGGCATAAAAACCAGTCCGCTAACATCGATTAAAATTGTTGCATATATTTGCCTAAGAATCGCAAATTCTTAACCCCATTACCTTTGATGTTCGACGGAGCGGAAACCGCGGCAGGCGCCATTGCCAGTCTGCGCAGGATGCGTGGCAGCAGACTTGTGGCTCTGTAACGGCAGGCCTTGTTTCCAACCTGCTGTGCAGCGACCAAAAGCCGGCTCAGGTGCAGTCACGTCCGAACGGGTCCCCGCCGTAGCCTCGATTCTGGAGACATCTGGCGCGTTCAGCGTTGCATAGCGACCAGTGTTGTCGTAGCCATTACCAGCGCAAACGCGCCTCAACGATCGACTGTTTGCGAAACTACATACCGCATGCAATTTGGAAAGTTGACACGTGTTGTTCAGGGCCATGCTGCGTATCACCTCCTTATGACAGGTTTTTAGCTGGTCTGCATGCACCGGCGAGCAGCATACCTTTCGCCTTGTCGATGACAAGTGACCGTGCATTCGTGTTGTTGACATTTGCTTCCATTTCCCGGCGATGTGCAAAAGGGCGTGGCGGCAAACAGCACACACATTAGAATACCAAGCTACCGCATTGCTGCATTCTGGGCAGACGACGCTGTAACGGCATCATGAGACTTAATCATACGGCACCAATGCTTCGGCGGTGCAAAAACGGTGCGCTTTGTGGGCTGGTTTGAACAAAATACATACAGAAGCGGGATTGTTTTCTGTCTAGCACATTTAATGAAACATTTTCAGCTGAGAAGTGGCGTTGGTTTATGCCAGAGCTGCAAAATTATTGCTAACATGTGCCCCCAGCATGCCCTGGGAGAGATGGGGTACCTCATTCACCAGTAATCTTTTCCAAAGAACTGCAGACGGAGGTGCTCAGAAAAAAGTGAGTGTAAAGGAGTACAGCATGTATAACTACCCCCCCAAAAATTATGTTTATGGGATGGAGGTTGGTGGGGATGCACCAAGGACTTCACTCTGACGAGGAGCGGGGAGGGAAATAGTCTGCGGTGGACCTCTACCACCTGAAAAATGAGGCTCTGCACTTTAGCCACTTTGAAATATATTTCCCTAGATTTTTTCAAGATCACTGGGGGCAGGTGATGAGAAGGATTTGGCCAGTCGGGTCTCCAGCGCACTGAAATGCGCAACAGACCCGACTGAGTGAAGTCGCGCCCAAATGTTCTGGTAAGTTTTGCAATATCTGCCTGTCAAAGAGCATGACTTCATATCTCGGTTTGGAGAAACTCTTGAGGATAGATTACGATGGTCGTGGTATTCTTCCCTCCGCACCTTTTTCAACTAACCCATCGGACATTATGAATCTGCAACTTAACACGCGGTCGGGTGGGGGTCAAATTGACCCCGCGAAGGTTTTCCCAAAATGAGTTCCGAACGGCGCGGCGTAGTCGTGTCAAATTTAGCAGAGCTGTTGAAAATTGAATAGCGGATCGTCTGACATCAAAAACTTTTATGTACCTTGTACGTTATCTGGCCTATGGCAGGTCAAAGTCAGGTCATGGCTCCATGCGAAGGCACGTTCTAGGGAATCGTGCAATCCGATCAAACAACGGGGTGTTAGACGAAGCCATACATCTCTGAGATACTTTCTTAGGCAACACACCGATTGAATAAACAAATGGTATTGACCTATGGTCAGTTGTGAAGGTCAGACCAAGATCAAAGCCAACCTGTTTTATTACTCTCGGGCTTGCTGTATGGGCAGGTTTCTGGTGCTTATTTTGAATGTATTGATGGCAGGAAGCGCATTATACACCTTCCATGGACTTCTTATAGATCAGAATAGGTCACTGACCTACAATGATCCAAATCAACATTTTGTTTTTAGGAATATACTGCCTAGCGTGATCTTTGTTGGTTATCCTAATGCACAACCCAAAGCATTGTTATCATTTTGGTCATCATGGCCTGTGAAAGGGCAAGCAAGGTCACTGACCTTATCTGAGTGTGTCACATTTCCTTCGAAACAGTTGCCTAGGTTCTAGGGGCCCTTTGGAGACCAATCTGGAATTTAACTTTGTTTGGCCATGTCTGACCCGAAGGTCATGACATTGGAACTTAAAACTCTGACCAAGGTGAGTTTGCATACAGGTCAACACACCCTGCAAAATTGGTCTCTTTAGCTCTCTTAATTCCCGAGATTTCAGGGAGGTCAAATTGATCCCTCTACCCGAGCGAACGGTATCCAGCCGGCCACCTGGGCGCGTGTTAAAAGGTCAAAAAAGGGCACTGACCTTAAATGAGCGTGCGACATTATTCTTAGAGAGGTTTCCTAGGTTTCAGGGGCCTTTTGGAGACCAATCTGGAATTTTACCCTGTTTGACGTTATTGGACCTAAAGGTTATGACCTAGGAACCTCAAAATTTGACCTTAGAGAGTTCACGCACAGGTCAACACAATATGTGGGTTTGGCGTCTCTAGCTCTCTTGGTTCCCGAGATCCCAGTGGGGTCAAATTGATCGCCAACGCGAGCGAAAGGTATCCAACCGGCCACCCGTGCGCGTGTTAACCCATGGCTGGGGAGATAATAGCTTAGCAGCAGCGAAATTCTTCGCACCTGCCCTCCTCACATTGCCCTATTTCCACATCTCGCTCCACAAGCACTGCGGTAAGAAGATAGCATAGCAGGAAGAGGAAACGGTGGATACAGCTTGCTAGGGCGCCAGCAGTGCTATATGACGAATAGTTGTTTATTAAGCGCTTTGTTTTTAAGATTTTAGCTGTCCTGAAAGTATAGATATGTATATATACATTAATATACACATATACACATATACATAACATATATATATATATATATATATATATATATATATGTTCATATACATATGTAAATCGGGGGTAGAATACGGAACCCGGGAGCTTGCAAGCTGCTTAGGCACTTTGCCAATTACTTAATAAGCCAGGCAGTTTGCAAACCACCAAGGAGTTTGCAAACTCCCTGGGTGGCTAGGACATTTGCAAACTCAATCAACCTTTGCGACCTTCCTAGGAAGTCCGTGAAATATCGGGGAGCGCTGCTTGCGTCCATCCGTATTGGCAAGATGTGTTCATGCTGTCTTGTATCTGCAACTGATAAAAGTGTATTGGACCTTTGAACGGCGCTGTCGAATTTTTTCCCTTTCCACTCCACAAGAATCATCCGTTCTTGAAAACGCTTACTTTGGTCAACTCTGACACAAACCAAAAGGTCCGGATGTAAGATACTCAGTGCATGCAGGCTTGCATTATGCATACTACTTAGTCACTTTGAGGCTTACATGAAGGCCAAGCGTATATGCAGTCCACCTGATAATCGCATATTGCACAGACACATAAAATATAAACATTCGGCCTGGGCCACTAGTATGACTTGAAGTTATGAGTGGGGTGATTACAAACATTGAACGAACTGTATGTTTTGCGGCCAGTGTCCTCGCGAACATGTGAGTTACAACAGTTGAGGTGCGGATCAGGTGCAGATCACTTGGTGCGGCTCACATGCCTACTTATCTTTATATCTAAGTCCCTCTAGTTTCTGAGCTACGCGCCTGCGGAGATGTGTAGGCTATTTTGTGGAGCCGTTTGAGGTCTTCCCAGGCATTCATAATGACAGTTTATAATTAACTATTTCACCAAAATTACCACCTGATGACAAAATGACAATAAAAATGAGCAAATGACAGAATGATTACATAACACTAAATGACTAAAAAAGTCATTCAAATTCTGCCATTCCATTAGCCACGCTGCGATCAAAGCTAAATATATAATTGTAGTCGTTCGTGCCCGGCGTTTGTGAGCACGACTTCCAGATATAGCGGCCGTTAATTGGCTCGCAGTCGGTTCGAGGACAAAAAGTCGAAAATCCCATCTGGCGAATGCTTCTCTGCTGATTGCTGAATGGCGAATGGAGAATGGTGACGTGAAAATGTCGACGGGGCGAAAGTCGAAACGGTTAAATGACTTGCTGCACAAGGTGAGATGTAAAATAGTCAGCATAATAAAATGGTGATAACCTTAATGGCGGACTGCAAAATGGCGACATTAAAGTCGAAATGCCAAGTTGGCGTAGGGCTAAATAGCGAACTACAAAATAGCGACCTAGCCAAACATCGACTTGTCATATTGGCGAACGGCAGAATAGCGGAATACAAAAGGGTCAAATTTGAATTTGGTACTGGGAATGGTGCCTTGAAAAACGTGACCGTTTGAAAATACTGAACAGCTGGCAGGGCGTTGCGCACTGTGTATTTATTGTATGTTATTTAAAAACTTCACCTGTTGGGGGAGCGCTGTTCTGTTCACGATACAAGGATATAAAGTGATAAATAAATATTAAGACAAGTATGCTCTACAATCAGGTAGGCACCTACGGCTGGCAGGCGTCAGCTTTACGCGTCAACTGATGCTCTTACGGCAGACGGGAAGAAGCTGGGCAGTTTTTCGGCACAGTTGTGCTGGACAAAGTCATCAAAAACGATCAAATAGGAACAGGGGAATAGTTTCATGACATGTATTTTAGGGAGCTGCGAGAAGTTATGAAACCTCGCTCTTGCTTCAAGCAGAATTTGTACTTTAGAGCATACCAATCGTTGCACGTGAGCTCTTTCCATCATATCTGTAAATGGGCCTCTTCCATCATATCTATTAATGGGCTTTTTCCATGATTTCTGAGGTTTGCCTCACCATCTCTTTAAATACGGAGCATTCTCGATAAACAGTTCACGCTTTAGCCGTCTGCAAAGTTGGGATTTTATCTTTTTTACAACCACCGTTTTGCATTTTGCCATTTTGGTATGCCAACATGTATGTGACCACTTTTGCGGCCAGTCATGTTGCGTTTCGGATTTTTGGCATGTCGCCGTTCTCTAGTTCACCATTTAGCAGATTTGACTTTTTGGCACGCGAACTATTTTACATGTCGCCAATATCGAGGTTGTCACATGGTAGTTGTTCGGTACCCAGAATCAGAGGAACTTGACGCAACTCTCATACAAGATGGAATAGGAATTACACAGTCTATGCAGCCTTGGAGAACCTCGTTTTTTGTTGTTCCCACGAAGTTGTCGTTTTTCATGTCTTCATTTGGCTTTTCGCCGTTTTATAATGCCACTTTTTAACGTGGTCACCATTTGTTCAAACATGACTCGCAAATGGTTCAACGGCACTTAGGCTTTTGCCGATTTTGCATATCGACTTCGTTAAATGTCGCCATTTTGCAATTTGCCATTTAGCCGTTCGGCATTTCGACATGTCAACTTGTCGGTATGTCGCCATTTCACAACTCGTCATTTAGCATTTCGCCATCTCAGCATGTCGCCATTTTTTCACGTCGCCATTTTGCAGTTTGCCATTTTGCCGACTCGGCTTTCTCGCATGTCGACATTTCACATGTTGCCATCATGGAAGTCGTCATATAGCAGTGGACAACAGGGCGTTTGACAGACCGCAGGTCGACGTTTTGTCTGGACACCCTTGCAATCAATGTTGTGCAAGGTACAATGATGTAATCAAACTATGACGCAATGAGGAGCATGTTTGCGAAACAGAGAAATTGCATGTTTAGAGCCGACTTCTTCGCTTAAGGGTATACCAATGGTAAAAAGTGAGCGATTTTATCAAATCCGATGCTATCTTCATTATCGTCAAATGCGACACATTCCCTTTACATGAAACGCGTGTATGAAATCTCAGGTGCATGCAACAGTGGGGTAGACGGCCCGTCTAATGCTGCCGCTTCTCAGCCGCTGATGCCTTCTGCAGGCAGAGCTAAGATGTCCGAGTCCGGTTCGGCCGCACGGACTGCTGCTCCACCGCAGAGAGATCCCTTGAAGCGGCCTCCCGGCTCGCTAGCCGGCCGGTGTGCTGGCGGTGCACGGCGGCGGCATCACAGGGGCATCTACTCATCGCTGCCTCTTTGTTGGTGGCCATTCGCTTTTGCTGCTGCTGTGGGAGAGTGGCCAGCCATTTTCACGCCACACCGCACTGCACCCTCCGGCTCGCGACCGGACTTTTGCACCTTCCTTATCCCTGCCATGAACGGCAGCACTGAGTGACGCTTGCAGCTGCACCCTGTGTGAATTAATGTAAAGTCACACAGTCGCCCGCGAGACTGTCCAGGCATTGCGGTGGCCGAGGTCCAGCTCTAAGGCTAAATCTGCCGTCGCCCTCTCGGTGTTTGTCCTAGAAATGCCGGACCAGCAGCATGAGATCGTGAATGCATCTGGCGCCAGGACTAAAACAGACGCAGCCCATTATCAATTACTAGCCTCGTGGATTTCAACACCCTGGAGGCCGCGTCTTTGAGGAGAGGGAAGGGAAGGAGGCCGCGTCTTTGAGGAGAGGGAAGGGAAGGAGGGGGGGGGGGGGCGGTCCGCCGACGTCAGTGGGTGATGCCAGCGGCGGGAGTTCATGATCAGTGCCAGTGTCTAGGTGGTGCAGCAAGAGCGGTACAGCAATGCTGAGAGGAGAGATGCCCCGGAGTATCTTCAGCCCACGGCGCCGTGGCCGGGGATAGAGCTCAGCACTCCAAGAGCTCGGCACTCCAGATCACCCTCTGAGTATTCTCTCGAGAGCTGAGGCTGAGTCTGGCGGATTCCTGTGTGATTCCCAGCACTAGGTGGGCTCAGCTGTTGCACATCATGTAATCGTACAGCGATGTTACACGAGCGCTTGCGATCCGTCATGTGTGTGCGCCCTGAAATCATTGAAAGATTGTTTGCTGCATGTCAAATCAAAGGGATAGCCATATTTGCATTGTCCATTGTCACAAGCATGAACTACTCCATACCTGACCGCTCATTCACCACTAATTGGAATGCTGTAAGCATGCCTTTGCTGAGGCTTTATGAAATAAACAGCAAAGTCGTCTTGCCTCATATGCGCATTGCATGTCGCACATGACCTCCCCGTAACACCAATAACTATTTCCAGGTAACACCCAGCTTGTGAGAATTTTGCCTCTAACGTAAGAGGGCCTGGAATGCGGGTAAGGTGGCGCTCAATTAAAACCTGCCTGATGGAGAAAAATAATGATCCTTCGCCAGTTGCATCGCATCAGCTATCTCAAGCGCCTGCAAGGTCATCAGCCTCCCAAGAAGCTGGCATATAATTCAACGTGAATCAGCTGGAGACAGCTCACCTGGAGCGTCGACTAGCCCAAGAATGAGTGGAGCAAGATATGCAAAGGCAGCGCAAGTTGCAAGAAGCGAGAGACGCCCAAGTCGCAGCTGAGTCGCCTGCTCAGGCTTATCCTGATATAGGTGAGCAAAGAAGAGGTTTGGAACAGATCCTCAGCTTCTGACGTCCGTTGGTGCTTCGGTGCCTGTTGATCGGGGACCCAAGGCGCCCACCTTGACCCGCATCCAGACGGCCCAACTCTGACCAGTGTCCTACCACCTGGCCCAGTCGGAAGCTCGCTGCATGTGAGCAGGCAGCTCCAAGGGGGACTCCCTTGCGCGTATGCGTTCCATCATAGCATTCCTCGTCTGTTCTTGCCCAAGTTTAACGGAGAACCAGCAGAGTGGCCAAAGTGGTTTGCTCTGTTCAAAACGCTTGTTCGCGATCAAGCCTCCCCCACCTTGACTGAAAAGATGGCACACCTGCAGGCTGCAGTGCCGAGTCTTGACGAGTCACAGCATACCATAAGTGGTATGCAGTGTGATGACAGACTGTATGATGATGGCCTGATGGCATAAGAAGAGGACTGTTTCGGAAGTCCGAAGGACATTGTGCATACCAACCTGCGAGACATATTCGCCTGTCCCGCACGAGCCTATCTCGATCCAATAGGGTTTTAAGCGTTTTCATACTACTGTCCGCTGCGCAGTCACCATTTTTTTTCTTCAAAACTTGGGTTACCATGGTGATCTCCATAGCTACGAAAATCTTATGTGTGTGGTGGAGAAGCTCCCATCAGAGTTGAAGCGAACCTGGGGGGAGCACATCTTGGACTTGGAAAGACCTAGTCTAATTCATTTTGATGCCTGGTTGCGCAAACAGGTGAGGGTAGCCCTCAACTATGTGACCGTGTCTTTGGAGACAAAGAAGACGGTAGCTGAGAAGAAGCCAGTGAGGCACATGCAGCGGTGGCAGAGTGAGAAGAAGGCAGTCGAGCGAACTGCTCTGGTCACGGAGGTCATACCCGGTGGCAGGATCTGTGCAAGCTGCAATGAGCAGCATGAAGTAGGTGTGTGTCCTGCCTTCCTGCGGATGACGGTCGATGACAGAGCCAATGTGATTGCCAGTACTGGCTGCCGGCTTTTTCTGTCTGAAGAAGGGGCATGGTTTTCGAAATTGTCACTTCGCAAGGTCATGTGGTATCGATGACTGCAAGATGAAGCATCACCATGTGCTACATGGAGGCAGAAGGGTTGCCCTGCGGGCCAACCGTGAGGTTTTGTATCCAAAACCTGAAGGCAATCGTGTGGTGACCGCAGCGTCACTGGAGAGCGATGCTGTAACAACTCTTCTGCAGGTTGTACCGGTCGTCATCACCGGCAGTCAAGGCAAGTCCATGAAAGTTTGTGTTTAACTTGGCCCTGTTAGTTAGACATCCTTGGTAACAGAGGATGTGGTGACACAACTTGATCCCTCGTGGAGAACAGCAAACACTTCGGCTGCAAACTGTTGAATGACATGGCTCTGGACAGAGGTCGACGAAACTGAAGCTGGAGCTTGAGACATCAGGAGACGATGGTACCCGAATAGTAGCTCTCGAGGTCTTCTCGGTAAAATATATCAACGTCACAGTCCCTCGACTTCAGAACAAGAAACCCGAATGCAAACACCCTCAGGGCCTCGATCTCCCGCACTGTGCAGGGAAGAAGGCGCAGCTTCTGCTTGGTGGCAATGTGATCGAGGCTGTTTTTCATTTGGAAGTACGAAAAGGCAAAACCAGTCAACCAGTGGGCATCAGAACCACTTATGGATGGACCCTTACCGGTTCTGTAAAGGGCTTCTTACCAGAGAGAACGCACCAAATGATGTTCATCAACAAGATGGCAGCTGATGATGAGATGTCAGCAATGCTCCAAGAGTGGTGGAGCATAAAATCGTTTGGGAGCAAGTTCGATGATGAAGACGCCAGATCGCAAGAGAACATCAGAACAGTACAAATCATAGAAAGCACCACGCAAAGGCTGGACAACAGATACGAGGCGGGACTTTTTTGGAAGAGTGGCGACGTCACCTTGCCGAACAACAAGGCAGTGACAATCAGCCAACTTCGATCCCTGAAAGAGAGCCTGCTGCGCCACCCACAGAAAGCGGCAGCATACGTAGAAGTGGAGTCCATGGTGAACGGACGACTCCCCACACACGTCAGCTCTGACGTCACTGATATCGAGTCGCTGACGCTGAGTCACCTCCTGCTCGGATGTGCTAGCGTCAACATGTCACCAGGAGTTTTCAAGGCCAAGGAGATCAAAGCAGACGTTGCTGGCGTGCTGGCGTCAAGCCCAAGTCCTGGCAGACCACTTCTGGAAAAGGTGGAAACGAGAATAAATGCTTACACTGATGCCTCGTCAGGAGTGTCTCCATGACATCAGAAGCCTTCCTGTGCGGGACCTTCATATGGGGGACGTTATATTGAGGATGGAACCGTGGGCCCTATGATGATTTCGGCCATTGACCCGAGTCGTGAGAGATGTCCCGGGTGCCGACAGCGTCGTTCGTTCTGTGGAGTTGAGGTCAGGGGGGGGGGGAACTTACCTTACCTTACCACTTACCAACGCCCTGACACCAAAGTATGCCTCTTAGAGCAGGCTGAGTGAAGGCATGCTGTATAAATCAATAGACGAGGTTGAAATGCTAATTAGATGTGCTTGTATTGATTGTGGCTTTCCTGCCAACCATTCATGACTGGTTATCCTTTGTTCCCTTTCTTTGTTAAACCTTCCCATCTGATGACGATTTCAAAATTCGTGGTTGATGAACACGCTGCAACGGATCGAGACCTCGCCGATGACGTCCGGTCCGACCCTCGGCACGTCGTGGTCGGCTTCGTACCCCCTCGGAGGGACAGATAAGCCTACGTGTTCTGGCGACCTCGGATTACGGCGCTGACCTTTCAACGACTGATGCCGATCTGCGGGCGCGTCAGCGGCGGCGAGTCCGGCCCCCGACGGGTCGTGATGGACTGCATGTTATCCTACAACCGAGTGCATGCGGTGGGCACTTGCGAGCGTCTTCGGGCTCTACTTGCATGAACTCCGGCGATCGCCTGCTGCTGTCGCCCGTTGGGGCACGGAAAGGTCGTTGCGGTGCTCGGTATCTCGCCGGGTCTGCGGCCATCGATGCGCGCCGGTGGATTAGGCCTTCGGTTCGGGACCTTGGCTGTGTTGCGAGCGTGCCTCAGTGAGTATGGCCTCGAGCAGTGACAATACTCCTTGCACAGGAAGTGGTGCAGAGATGTGTGTTGTGTTAGTGAACTGGAGTGCGCGCTCAACAGAGGTGTTCAGGGGGAACACCGGGGGAAGGATGTTGCGTGCACAACGGTTGCGTCTGCGTGCTCCGTAGATAGCGTCCGAACATGGACGGTAAATGGTGCAGCGACAAGGACTGCCGGCAAGTGGCGCCGCCTCGCTGCGCGGTCGTTAGTGTAGGTAAGCAAACCCTTTTTCTTCGGGGTCAGATGACGTGGCGAGTGTGCGAGGTTGGACGTGCGCCGCTGGAAGCCGGCTGTTTCGTTAACGGCGATAGTATGAACAATTTTGAAATAAAAAGAATGCAAGGAAGTATGTAAGAGAAAAAAATGTATCGAAGTCCTTTCTCCGCCGTCGATGATAGCATCCCTTTTCCATACAACGTGTACAGTTCTCTCTATTGGTGGCCTGTGGCACAGATGCTTGTCCAATATGTATGCACAGCAACACAGTCTTCTGACATTTCTTCTCACTGTAAGGACTGAGTACGCCCCTTTCACAACTCTCCCTCTTAGGCACCTGTCTGACAATTTCATTGCAGGTCCCTGGCCTATCTAAGCAAAAAAAGTGAAGTGCAATAGTAATCATCAGCTTTCAAGGGCCGAACTTCCCTTTATGATATCTTTGACATAATTGGACTCATACAGCACGTTATTCAGCCTCAACTTCAAAGGATGCAATGGCACAGCTGCAAAAATTACATATCTGATCACCTTCATGTAAATTATTTATCCTTCATCAGATAATGCTGCTTATGTGCACTTCCATACCTAAGGAAGATGATGTTATGATGAAAAATTGATGTGACTTGGGATTCAGTCCCCAACAGCCTTAGTATGTATTCATATGGGATTTCAACCCAACCCTATCGATCAATATTCACAGCATTATAAGGTTTGCTAGCTGTTATTAATGTCATCCTAATATTCTATGTCTCATAATGCTTTCAACAACAAAAATCAAAAGTAGAGGCTAGTTATCCGAGCAGTGCCAGGAGTAATTGAAGTGATGCATCAGCTTTACAATAAAATAACAATATGGTATATTTTGTGCCACCAGGTTTATACACGTCTTTGCAAATGCAAGCATAGAAACAAACACGACCACCCACACACACAACAACACACACACCCAACACAAACACACACACACAACAACACACACACACACACACAACAACACACACACACACACACACACAAACACACACACACAACCCACACCACACACAACACAACACAACACACACACACACACAACACACACACACACACACACACACATACACACACACACACACACCAACCCACACACACACCACACACACACCCACCAACCAACACACACACCACACACACAACACACACAACACAAGCAAGTGAAAACACAGCAGCCAAAATTATTCGGACATGTCATACTTCCATCCACACATGCACCGCCTCCTACACCCCGCAAAACATTAATAACGCGAACTGAGCAAAACCAACTGATCGCAGCGACACGAGACAAGGTTGGTGAAATTATTTTGTCTCTTCCGGACTACGCATTGGCACTTAGCACAAATGAACCTATGGCAATACACAGGGATGACAGGGGCAAGACCCTAGAACAGATAGGACGGGGGGCTGATCTAGATCATTTTCCAGTACTTAATACTGCCTAGTTTTGGACACTGAGAGTTGGCTGTTAAAAACAGCGAATCGGCCAGCCGGCCGGGCTAAGGAAATGCGCTGATTTGTCGCCGACCTGTCACAGGGCCGGCCGACCAACTACAAATCACAGGATATATTTTGTGCCGGGATGGAATGAAACCTAGGGCGCGTCCGGCCGGCAGATAATCTCGGAAAATTATCCGGAATGCTGGACAGTTTTCTGGAATGGCGTTGGGTACTGCCGTCATGGGGCATCATCCCAGATAATTTTCCGTAGCGAGGGAGAATCGCGGAGAGTTTTCAGAGCATGGTCAAGACGGAGAATTTGTTTTCGCTATGCATAGCTGTGACCGTTGGCTGTGGATGGCGCATGGGAGACTAATGTGGGGAATAATTTGCGGACCGGGTCAGTAAAAATAGAGAATCTCAGCGGATGATTATCGGATAAATAATTATTCGCTGACTAATTTTCCCTTGGCCGAACGCGCCCCTAGTAAGACGCCGGGGTGCCGTAGAGTACACTAAAGAGTCTTTACGGAAACCTTCGCTTGTGTTGTGACGAAATGTATTACCATGGAGGCATAATATCTAAGTATGGGGGCCTCGTTTTATGTTTTGAATAGTATGCTGCATATTTTTGTCTTGGCCGTCGCAAGAATTTGCTGTCCACAAGCTTTTTCTTTGCGCCAAGATTCGCGCAAAGATATGCACTTTTGTCGCCGACCCTATCCACCAAGTTGGCAAGTTTTATGTCCCCTCTTTGCATTACTGCCTTTGGTAGGTTCAAACTGCGAACCTCGTACTGGGTATATATATATATATATATATATATATATATATATATATATATATATATATGAGTGTGTGTGTGTGCGTGTGCGTGTGCGTATGCGTGTGCGTGTGCGTGTGCGTGTGGTGTGCGTGTGTGTGTGTGTGTGTGTGTGTGTGTGTGTGTGTGTGTGTGTGTGTGTGTGTGTGTGTGTGTGTGTGTGTGTGTGTGTGTGTGTGTGTGTGTGTGTGTGTGTGTGTGTGTGTGTGTGTGCTAGCAATCGATGTCCGCCAATCTTGAAATGGCTGTCGTGGTGTTAGTACAAAGTGACGACCACACGATATGATATGCATGACAGGCATGGCATTCGATCTCTCCGCGTTGCACGTGTTTTAATTTACGTTCATCTCCGGTCAGTAATTTTCCTGCGCGTGCATAGCTCAATACCGTGACGATCTATTCATTGCACGTGTTGGGTTTTTCATTGTTGTCATTCACTTCATCATCGGCACAGTTTTATAATCACGATCAAGCGAGGAAGGCGAATGTGCAGTTCAGTAAGCTGCTTGTTTCATGAGAATGACCCCAAATCTCGAGCGTGGCAGTCAACGACATGATTCATCACAGCCATGACAGCCACAGCAGCATCACAGCCAAAACAGCTGGGCTGCCAAGCTGTGCATTTTTACAGGCATGAGTTGCCGCTGGAAGATCCGGCACCGTATGCAGGGGTGAAAATGTGTCTTTTTTTCTACGCCGTTACCCAAGAACAGGTAACCAGGAGTGCCCCTCCCTCAATCCCAGCGACGCAGTAAACCGTACGTTAACACCAGAAAACATAAAATCAAGTCGCGGCACTCCCAGCTAGGAAGATGAAACAAACTTTAAAAAAACAGGCGAGGAGGTGGAGCAGACCCGTGGGAATTGTGTTATGTGAGAGGTAGGGAAAAATCATAGATGAAAAGGCGTAAAGTAGTCATTAGCCAAAATCAGCTAATGACAGCCCACTACAACCACCCAATAATCTACAACCACTCAATTTTCCGTGTTAGTAAGGGTTATACAGTCACAAGTCGGAGGGGGCAATTACCTGTTCATTTTTGTGCTGGGTTTTGGGCTGGATTTCCAGGGAGTCCACCCAGCTAAGCAGAGCTTGTTGCTGGGAGAACTCCCAGAGCCAGCACCATGAATTTGGGCATATGTGCATGACTTTATATCAGAAATTGATTATGAAACATGAAGGAGGTTAAATATGAAGTGCGTTGGATATGTACAGCACAAGGATGGCAATGTCTTCAAATATGTTTGTTACGTTAATATGTGTTCACGAAATGCTTGCGGATGATGTTCTTAACGATGATTTTCGATACAGGGATATCAGCTATTCTTGGAAAATATGAAACCATAATGTCGTTCCACAGCTTAGGGCCAAGGCAGTATGCTGTAAATAGTCTATAATTACGATAAGAGCAAGGTTGTTCTAAATGTTTTGCTCGCCTCATATCCATGTCATTGGACTCGCAGAGATTGTAAATTAAATCGAATGATGCAGGGAGCTGTGAAGTTAAAAATTTGTGCATCACAATTAACATTTGAGATATAGCAATATCCGATAGTTTCAAAATTTTATATCCTTTAAAGATTGGCTCTGAACTTTGTGGAGGATACACATTTTCTATAATGCGCACAGCCCTTTTTTGCAAAATTACCAATCGATCTAGTTGAGAAGCATAATTTATGCCCCAAACCAAACAGCAGTAATGTAGATAGGGAAGAATCAAAGTGTTATAGAGTAGATGTGCCACTGTTTTATCAATAAAATACCTAACCCTACTTATTATTCCAATATTTCTACTTACTATGCTTGCAACAAAATTAGTGTGGCTTGTAAACTTAAGATATTTGTCAATAATATATACCAAGGTATTTAATTTCTTCCTTCTATTCAATAGGTGAATTATTAATTTGCACATTTAGTCGGAAATGCGAAGAAAGTGTTGTGTAATGCTGTGTGAATGTTTTTGATACGTTCAGGGAGAGAAAATTAGCAGGAAACCAAGAAGTCATTAGAAGCAAAAGCGTACTGACATTGTTTTGAAGTTCGACAATACTTTTATTTTTGAAAACAATCGCAGTGTCATCAGCATAAGACAGACAAATCATGTTACTGCTTAATTTAGGTAGGTCATTTATGTACATTAAAAAGAGGATTTGGCCGAGAATGGATCCTTGGGGTACCCCCATTGTTACGTTTTTGATTGTTAATAGATCATTCCTGATTTTTACACATTGAGTTCTGCCAGACAAATATGAAGAAATGATTTCATGAGATTTTCGTCGAATACCATATTTAGTAAGTTTACGTAGCAGGCTAATGTTTACAGTGTCAAAGGCTTTTTTTCAGATATAAATACAAACCTAACACATATTCCCCATTTTCAAAAGCCTTTGTAATAGTCTCCTGCAGAAGAAGAATTGGCATGTAAGTACTTTTGTTCTTCTGAAATCCGAACTGATTTTGGTGAATTAGCTGGTTTTGGTTTAGATGAAGGACGAGTCTATGATATATAGGGTTTTCAAGAGTTTTGGACATAAGCGGCAAAATACTGATAGGTCTGTAATTATCTACAAGTTGCGAGTCCCCACTTTTAAAGATGGGTTTAATCACGGCTTTTTTGAAAATGCTTGGAGATATCCCCGAGTACAAACAGCTGTTGAAAAGATGGAGAATTGGTTTGAGTATAACCTTATAAGATAACTTGAATATTTTTGAATTAATATTGTCGACTCCAGCTCCGACGTTGTTTAGCCCATCGATGAGAAGAATTAATTCTTGTTCATTGGTGGGGGGCAGATCCATTTCATTTTCGACATTTGTGATGAGCTGGAGGGGGTCGAAAGATGATTTAGGCATCTCGTCTTTTAACTGTTGTCCAATCTCGCTGAAGAAGGCTGTCACCGACGAAATTTGGAACCGTCTTAATTGTCACCTGCAGCCAAATATTTCAGAAACTGCTGCAATGCAACTATAAATGCGATGAACCACAAAAGCAAAGACGAATGAAATAAAATGCGGCATCGCCACCAAGCATTTTTGCTTCGGGAGCTCATTTGAACTCAGCTCTTATTTACTGGCCATTAAACACGGGATGCTTGAGACTAAGCTATTCAAATCATCAGATAAAAGCATACTCTACGTAACGAGCATAGTGACGTTTAGTTTCCGTTTCAGTTGAGGGGAGGGCGATTGTGCCTCCTGAAGGGGGGTGAAGTTTCCTATTTCTAGCTGTCATTTCACCTCATTCGTTTTCAATATTCATAATTTTGGGGGTTCAGCCCACCAAAACTAATTTGAAGAAACTACTCCACTGCTCCAAACTGTGAAAAGGAAGCGCGTCAAATCTGGAGAGAAGACTGATTTAAGTGTATTTTGGAGTCAGCCCCCGACATTTGTTTCCTTCTGCACCCGCCTCTCCTCCTTTCCTCACCGCTACGTATTTTGAAGAACTGCACACCTACAGCGATACATTTACCCATAAAATGGTTCTACAGGCAACTGGAGACAATATCATTTCGGGTTTTGTGACATCACTGCACAATCAGCTGGCCTTTTTCACGTCATTACCTTCAAAAACTGACGATTAGCTACGTTCTTCTAGCCAGTCAGCTTCTTACGACATGAGCGCAATCAACAGCAGCCCATAGCCTTGCACGAAGCCAGTGCATTAACGCGTGGCGCGCAATCGCGCCCGTCTGTCGCAATTGGCGCGACGCTTTAAAACGCTGCGTAGGTAATTGATCACATTCGTTGCAAAGTGCTGCGGTCAGTTGCGATTCTTACGAGCAGTAATCAACCAGCTTATTTGGCACTTCATGCTCTTTAGTGTGCGAAGTGAATCTTGGCTGAAAAACTGTAAAAGCACTGCCATGTGTGGCATTGGAAAAACACTGTCAGCACTGATCTGTGACATCAGCACTGACATAGTATAATTTGTTGTATATATCTGTCATCTATTGAAAACTGTCCGGATTAAACCTACTCTGTTTGGCAGTATTTGATGACACAACTTGCTCCTGCATCGGAACGTCAACGTTTCGACATGTGTTCTACACATGTTTACGCTGCAAGCGTTAGCGAGTACAGATCAATACCAAGCTATGACTTTCATCCAGCTGGGATGGCCCGTTGTAATATGTTCTGGGCTGTTGAAATTTGTCTTCATTTTTGAAGTTGTGTAACCAATTGGCTCGCAAAAGTCTCAGGCTTTGCCACCTACCATATCCGGTAAATCAGAAGCTTGTTTCACCCCTGGCAGCGATGCAGCATGCTGGTATATGCATACACTTGCTGGTATCTGTCCAGCAGCACCTTCCCGCGGCACAGGCGGGCCATGAGCGGGGAGGAGCCGTGGTCGTGAATATGGCGGGGGCGGTGAGCCGGGCCGGGCCCTCGGCACAGACGGCCATGGCACGTTCAGCGCTTCGCTGATCAGTCGTTCCCTTCACAGGCCACCGGCCATACGCTCACAGTCTGCTGTCGCGTGTCGACCGTCAGCTCTAACGACTGTTCGGTCGATGGTGCCAGGTAACTGCTGGACTGAGTCGACGGCTCTGCCTCGAATCAAACGTTCCTGAAATCCATTGCCCGCTCCTCCACGATGTTGTGGGGCATTACGCATGCGTACGCGATGGCAAGAACCCACCCATGGTTTGTTTCCGACCGCCCAGGAACTGACGCCGCCTTCCATTAAACCAGCCAAAATGGTGTTCCACAGGTAGGCAGTTATGGCTGGGTCTGCTGGTGGAATGTCTTTGTTTCTCAGTCGAGGCACTAGTGAAGTTTGTAATGCCTTGAGGCACTAGTGAAGTTTGCCGCGGCAGAAGTGGGAACGCCAAGTCGCCGGCTATCATCCAGCTCGCCAGTACGTACCGTGTACGGGGCGGTGGATTGGACCTGTGACGTATAAAACGGACCTGCACATGAAGCGGTCGATATCATTAACTCGCGCATTGGTCTGGAACCTTATCAACTGCACGAATATAGTACAGGCTTTTCGTTGTGCATTATTGTTTTTTTAGGCATGCACAAAATTTCACGCTATCAGAATTTACATGCAGCAAAAAGTGCTAGAATTGCTCTCTTCCATATTTACTTATTGCATATGCGCCTTGTTCACTTCTTCACGCAACCAGTCGTCTTTGATAATTGATAACAATGGTCTTACATTTCACCCAAATATAGGTTGATCATATTAGGCTCACATAGCATTACAGCAAAACATCGCCATCCCTTGGCAGGGTACTGGTCGGTATTGCTTTGCTTGACAAATTAATACCAAGACTACTAAGCATGTAATCAGAGAATGGGCCCGGTCATTCATTCGTGATGTAATCAGAGAATGGGCCCGGTCATTCATTCCTGATGTCCTGCCAAGTAGAAAAAATAATAGAAATGTGTGGTCTCTTACAGACTAAGTATGGTAGATGTTGACAAAGTCTTGCATTAACAGTGGGAGAACATGACTTACTTCGTGGCAGTTTTTTTAGATTTAGGGGAATAAGTTAGTTAAGTGAAACGGGTCATACATATTGGAGTAGTCCATGCTGCCGCCAGGTGCTAATTTATATTTTGCCTGTGTGAGGCAACCATCAGGCTTTTGAAACATTTGAAAACGGCCTCTGGAGCATATCATCGTAATAAAGATGTATGTATATATACACACACACACACACATATATATATATATATATATATATATATATATATATATGCATCTTTATGTCTATATGCATTTAAGTATGTGTCCGTTTATATAGATATATATTCATATGCACTATGTCAATGTTACATGCCATTCATAAACATCATACACTATACACAATTCATAGTCATCATACATGTTCGGACTTGCAAGAAATGTTTTCCCGCAGATAGAAAATGCTGCTGAATGTGCATGCAAGTTTGGAAGTGTAAAACTCATGAAGATGCTCCACAAGATGCCCAATGAAGTTCCTATACCATATACTTTGAAAAAATATGTGAGGTACCTTTCAACTAATTTCAGCACGCAAGGGCAGCTTTAAAGCTTCTTTGCATCAGGTGAGGTCTTCTGTTCGTTTTGGCAACAATATTAAGTACACACATTAATGCCCCCCAGAAAACTGGATTCCTGGAATTTCCGACTTGTGGCAGCTGAACTAAACCCCATCATCTCCCTAAATCCCTGGTTAAAAGCGGCAATCGAAATAATAGTTATCCCCGATTCGCACAACAAAATTGGCCTAAAACTGTCCCATATGCTGTATTTGTTGATGCTGTATTCGTTTAAATGTTTGACGCAAGAACGCCGTACTTGCCATCACATGGGGCAGGTAAATCATGAATTGGAAACCTTTGGTAAACAATGTGGCATCGTTTCAAAATTCTTAAGCAAATAGGGCTAGTGTTTCTCAACAACTGCGGCGGCTGCACAAGCCGCAGCATATGGCTTATGCTCATCGAAGCAAGCGGTGAAAGGGCAGAGGAGCAGAATACGCCACCCATCCCAACGTCACCACAACACACAACATCGCACACGTAATGCTGTTAAGGAAAAGCCACGTTAAACTGTGCAATGACAACCAGGAGCGTGACAATATCCTTCACACTTTGCACGAAGAATTCGCGGTCCAGGATAAGGTAGCCTCTCACGTTTATGTTGACTTGCTGGCTGGCCAGGCGGTGGAGCATGTTCCACAGCCGCGGGTCATCTGAGGTCAACAGGCGGTCTCGGAGCAGAGTCTCGCCCTGCCGTGACTGCCAGCAGCAACTGTAGCCGGCGTTGGTGATCAGCTTCAATGTCAGCAGTGTGGAAAACGAAAAAAAAATCCTCAACATGTAGAAGAAGATGCTGTGGTTTCCGGCGGACACAAAGAGCTGTTGGGAACCCCGGTAGGCCGAAAGAATTGGCTTCAGCACAGAGAATAGCATTAGGACCACAACATAGGAGAAGATGCCACAAGCGCGGCCGGCCAGCTGGCACAGACGACCATGCTGGCGCACCAGGCGCTGCAGCCGTGGCACATTGTCTTCCTCCAGCGTGGTGCGGATGCTAGAGTTAATATGACGGAAGGCATCAGCCAAACACCAGCACATGCCAATATAGATCACAACCCAGAAAATGAAGGTGCCGAACATGATTGCAGTGCTGAGAACAGAACATCCCATCACTCAGTCGCGCATGCCAATCGGGCTCAGGATCTCAAGCGCCATGACCACGGCCGCGTAAGCGCCCAGTGACAGTTTTGGTTTCTATATTTATATATATATATATATATATATATATATATATATGAATCTAATATTTATTACTCTTTCGTGGCCAGGAAAATTACGAAATCACTAGGGAATTTCCCGACTACCCGATGAGCCAAGCAGCTTGCAAAATCACTAGCGATTTTGCGAACTCTAGGTAGCGAGAAGGATTGCAAACTCATTACGGACCTCAGGAACACTCACGGAGTTTGTAAACTGCATAGGTAGTTCGCGAAATACGAGGGATGGTAAATGCACCTACATCTAAATTATGTCTGTGTATCCACAGAGCAAGGGCTCCAGGTACTTTCAAGCCTACAAACGCTAGCGACTCGAGCCGCTTGCATGCGTCAAGCTTGGTTTGTTTGCAAAATGCATCACAATTGGCAGCTGTGTGCCAAATGCAAGATTTGCATGCATTTCCATTTTTTGGTCTCGCCAAAACTTCACAAAAGCAGAGCCTGGTGCAAGCACCAGCAAAGCCTGGTAGATAATCATGCTCCACGTATTTCTGTATCCCGAAGAAACTTGACCAATAAATTACACCACTCTCGAAATGCAGGAGTGAAAATTCAAGAAATGTCTTCGAAATGATATTTCCAAGTTGAGCATCACCATTTGAGCACTCATGTTAACAGATTATAAGTCAAATCAGTTTCTTACACAATTTTGCCAAAAAAATTACCCTTAATATTCATTTAACTGCTTTTGTTTTTCTTGGTATCATACGAGTGTCATACCACTGTATTATTCCTTCCATTCCAATTGCCTTTAAAGGTGTCATTTCCTGCTTAAAATGTTGACCAATTTCTCTGAAAAATGCGCCAACTGCAAATTTGCACACATTTTATACCTAAATTAGATTAATTCACTAGCTGCCCAATATGTTTGATATGCGCCCAAGAGTGCACAATTCGCAGGGAATGAAGGAGACAATATGAATCACGGAATTTAGTTTTAACTCCATTTTTACCCTGTTAAACCCTCAGTTAGCCGCTTTTAGTTCATGGCGGTGCTCGACAATGGTAAATCTAAGCCTTTCCGGCGTCTAACACACCAGGCTAACTGACCAGGCTGCCGTATGCTGCAATACATAGCTTTGGGACAGATCTGACGTAGTTAATACAGAAGTGTTTGATGGCGAAACTTTGCCCTCCGGAGCTGTTTTTCATGCACACCCCTTATTTGATTCGCATTTTGATCTCGTAGGCTGGTGGACATGATTGCTATTTATATTTGGGGGGGGGGGGAGTGGGTTAACCCTGCCTGTCAACAAACCATGCGAAAGGCACTGACTTTTTGTTTCGGGGGAGCAGGAGGGACTGTGCCCTTAAAAAACCAGCAAGTCTCCTGTGGACCAAGGGATTGCTTTCTTTACCTGCTTTCAACAAATGTTTTGTGACCAAAGTTAGCCATTTTCGGTTTTAATCCATCGAGTTTTGTCATAAGACAAATTGTGATGCCACAAGCCATACAATGGGTTTGTTTCATATTCTCAATTATTGGCCTAAAATGTCTTGAATTGGTCCCTCATTGCTGCTTTAATCAGATGTTTTCCGTAGTTGTCACGGCTTCCTTACTGGCAAATGGCTGGAATGTATATACACGCGATATTTTTAACACAGGGATACTCTAAGCTACACAGCAGTTATAATACGATGTAGATATTAATGTGTAGGAAATAGCCAGACCATCTGGTTCAAAATGTTAAGCCTGAATGAATAAGCAATCGTGAATAGATGCCTTTGCTGCAGCTGAAAAGGCAAACAGCAAAACTGGTATGATAATCCGTAAGTTATCTTACTTCTGGAGAAGAGAGATTGTCTTATAGAGCATACCCATTACTGCCCTTGACAGAGGTTAGCCATGTCAATCAAAATAAGTTACTCAAATTGTTTTAAAGTGCTTTGATTTGTGTGTGTCAACTTTGTATGGTTCAACAAGCTGACACAACTTAACTGAATGAAAATGCAAGTTGAAACCACCCGAAAATGAGCTTTGTCATGTTTGTTTTTATCACAAGTGCTGCTGTCAACAGATAGGTGAGTTGAGATGATGTTCAACATATGAGCTACTCTGTTAGGTTAAGTCGGTTAATTGCATGACAAGTGGCAACATGAACTGTGCAAGAATCAGTGACCTACAACTGCTAAACAACTGAACACAACACAACTGAACAGTAACTCACAACTGCTACTGTGATACAAATAGGTTAGACAGGATGAGATGAAATAAGGCCCCTTTAGGTTTGGCATAGTTTGGTTACTTTTACCTTATTTGACCTTTTATGACCCGAAGATCATGACCTAGGAGTCTGAAACGTTAACCTAAGTGAGTTCCCGTACAGGTTAACACGCTCTGCAAATTAAGTGTCTCTATCTTCCTTAGTTCCCGAGATCTCAGGGTGGGGGGTCAAACTGAGCGAGCGAAGGGTATATAGCCGACCATCCGGGCTGAAATCAGACAATGCTGTGTAAACATGGGTTGCTGTTGTTGACCTTCCAGTGAGTTGAATGCAAAAAAAAACTCTTCAGTTCGGTGCACGATGGTTCACTTGTGGGCCATTCGTGCACAGGTCATACCACTGGGTCTCAGTCACTTGGGAGGGTCCTTGCTGTAAAACCAAAGCATGATTTTGCCAAAATTGTATGGTGTATTGCATAATTATTTAAGGTTGTTATTGCAGATAAAGTTATGTTTTGAACGGGCTTAATACCTTTGAGCTTCTACAAATGCATGTATTTTGCTTCTCGCAACGTTACACACTTATACACTTATTCACTTCACCGGTAGCAAACGACTTTACATAACATCACACAGACGGGGGAAGATAACAACATTTTATTATATTCATGCTTTATGGTATGTTTTTCCCTTAGTCTAGAATGAAGCTGAATCCGTAAGGTCTACCCTCGTTATGAGCAACACAGGCCTTGATCTCCGTGGTCGTGGACTCGTAGAACTCTAGAACGCTCAGCACAGAAACCTTTTACGAGTACGTGCCAACATTACTGTGATCTGAGCAAGTACTGAGGCTTATTATCTGCTTTATTTTAGCTTGGAAAATTTGATGTAAATTGTGATACCTTATTGTGGGATGAGCCTTTGTGAGGACAACAGATTTACAGTGAGTGACTGATGACATGGCAATAATGAAGAGGGTGATAATGGCTGTTTGATAATCGGATGTGATGACACTGGTAGAATGGCTATGCTTGCTTAGATGTGTTTTTTATTATGCTCTGCCTACTGACGAAGTTCTAGGAATGTGCAGTTCAGACAACGAAATGCTCTAAAAGTTGCACTCCATCTGTCGGGCTTCAAAGATGATATCGATCGATATCATCGTTATCGATCGATACCATCATCTGTATCATCTCAACGATCGATTGATCGTTAGATAACATTGTTGCTAACTCATATGCAAAACTGTGCCATCACTTTCAGTTGACTTCCTACAATGCTGCTTTAAATGAAAACAACCTTGTATTGGCTTAACCCAGTTTATGACCGTTAACAGAATCAAATATTGGCTACCACTGGCACTCCATAGTGATCAGATTTTACTGCATTCTGTCAAGATGCGAAGCGTTTTTTAATAATTATGTCCCCTATCCATAAAATAATAGTGTTGTATTGCCCTGGAAGCTTTCTTAAGGCAGGCTCCCTCGTGGTTGCCTTCTATCAAGCACGTTGTTTTTTTACCGGGGAAATTTCAAATTTCGGAACTTAAATTTGTAACTTAAAAAGGGGAAAAGGAGAAGATTGGTCCCTGAGTAAGCAATGGGATTACTGGCCGGCCAAAGGCCAGTGGGATGTTCCCAGGTCCCTTTGGTATTCTGAAAAGAATTTGAAAGACCCTAAGTAGCTGAAAAGGCAGTGTAACCCTAGTGGTCAGAAACAGCCCACGAAGCGGCCAGAAACGCACGAAGTTTTCACATGAGGTCAACAGAGCATGTTAGGTGAGCGATTTTCTTGTGCATGGACTTTTATTCGGCTAAACTATTCTCTAGCGGCTGATTCTCTAGAGTCTTTTTTAGCCATTC
>NW_023596251.1:5575419-5670419 GCF_011947565.3 Pollicipes pollicipes
CTGTTTCGTTAACGGCGATAGTATGAACAATTTTGAAATAAAAAGAATGCAAGGAAGTATGTAAGAGAAAAAAATGTATCGAAGTCCTTTCTCCGCCGTCGATGATAGCATCCCTTTTTCCATACAACGTGTACAGTTCTCTCTATTGGTGGCCTGTGGCACAGATGCTGTCCAATATGTATGCACAGCAACACAGTCCTTTCTGACTTTCTTCTCACTGTAAGGACTGAGTACGCCCCTTTTACAACTCTCCCTCTTAGGCACCTGTCTGACATTTCATTGCAGGTCCCTGGCCTATCTAAGCAAAAAAAGTGAAGTGGCAATAGTAATCATCAGCTTTCAAGGGCCGAACTTCCCTTTATGATATCTTTGACATAATTGGACTCATACAGCACGTTATTCAGCCTCAACTTTCAAAGGAGCAAATGGCACAGCTGCAAAAATTACATATCTGATCACCTTCATGTAAATTATTTATCCTTCATCAGATAATGCTGCGTATGTGCACTTCCATACCTAAGGAAGATGATGTTATGATGAAAAATTGATGTGACTTGGGATTCAGTCCCCAACAGCCTTAGTATGGTATTCATATGGGATTTCAACCCAACCCTATCGATCAATATTCACAGCATTATAAGGTTTGCTAGCTGTTATTAATGTCATCCTAATATTCTATGTCTCATAATGCTTTCAACAACAAAAATCAAAAGTAGAGGCTAGTTTCCGAGCAGTGCCAGGAGTAATTGAAGTGATGGCATCAGTTTTACAATAAAATAACCAATATGGTATAGTTTGTGCCATCAGGTGTTATACACGTCTTTGCAAATGCAGCCATAGAAACAACCACACCACACAACACACACACACACACACACACACACACACACACACACACACACACACAACACACACACACACACACACACACACACACACACACACACACACACACACACACACACACACACACACCACACACACACACACCACACACACACACACACCACACACACACACACACACACACACACACACACACACACACACACACACCACACACACACACACCACACACACACACACACCACACACACACCACACACACACACACACACCACACACACACACACACACACACACACACACACACACACACACACACACAAGCAAAGTGAAAAACAGCAGCCAAAAATATTCGGACATGTCATAATTACATCCAACATGCACCGCCCCTACACCCCGCAAAACATTAATAACGCGAACTGAGCAAAACCAAACGATTCGCAGCGACACGAGACAAGGTTGGTGAAATTATTTTGTCTCTTCCGGACTACGCATTTGGCACTTAGCACAAATGAACCTATGGCAATACACAGGGATGACAGGGGCAAGACCCTAGAACAGATAGGACGGGGGGCTGATCTAGATCATTTTCCAGTACTTAATACTGCCTAGTTTTGGACACTGAGAGTTGGCTGTTAAAAACAGCGAATCGGCCAGCCGGCCGGGCTAAGGAAATGCGCTGATTTGTCGCCGACCTGTCACAGGGCCGGCCGACCAACTACAAATCACTGGATATATTTTGTGCCGGGATGGAATAAAACCTAGGGCGCGTCCGGCCGGCAGATAATCTCGGAAAATTATCCGGAATGCTGGACAGTTTTCTGGAATGGCGTTGGGTACTGCCGTCATGGGGCATCATCCCAGATAATTTTCCGTAGCGAGGGAGAATCGCGGAGAGTTTTCAGAGCATGGTCAAGACGGAGAATTTGTTTTCGCTATGCATAGCTGTGACCGTTGGCTGTGGATGGCGCATGGGAGACTAATGTGGGGAATAATTTGCGGACCGGGTCAGTAAAAATAGAGAATCTCAGCGGATGATTATCGGATAAATAATTATTCGCTGACTAATTTTCCCTACTACTCCACTGCTCCAAACTGTGAAAAGGAAGCGCGTCAAATCTGGAGAGAAGACTGATTTAAGTGTATTTTGGAGTTAGCCCCCGACATTTGTTTCCTTCTGCACCCGCCTCTCCTCCTTTCCTCACCGCTACGTATTTTGAAGAACTGCACACCTACAGCGATACATTTACCCATAAAATGGTTCTACAGGCAACTGGAGACAATATCATTTCGGGTTTTGTGACATCACTGCACAATCAGCTGGCCTTTTTCACGTCATTACCTTCAAAAACTGACGATTAGCTACGTTCTTCTAGCCAGTCAGCTTCTTACGACATGAGCGCAATCAACAGCAGCCCATAGCCTTGCACGAAGCCAGTGCATTAACGCGTGGCGCGCAATCGCGCCCGTCTGTCGCAATTGGCGCGACGCTTTAAAACGCTGCGTAGGTAATTGATCGCATTCGTTGCAAAGTGCTGCGGTCAGTTGCGATTCTTACGAGCAGTAATCAACCAGCTTATTTGGCATTTCATGCTCTTTAGTGTGCGAAGTGAATCTTGGCTGAAAAACTGTAAAAGCACTGCCATGTGTGGCATTGGAAAAACACTGTGTCAGCACTGATCTGTGACATCAGCACTGACATAGTATAATTTGTTGTATATATCTGTCATCTATTGAAAACTGTCCGGATTAAACCTACTCTGTTTGGCAGTATTTGATGACACAACTTGCTCCTGCATCGGAACGTCAACGTTTCGACATGTGTTCTACACATGTTCACGCTGCAAGCGTTAGCGAGTACAGATCAATACCAAGCTATGACTTTCATCCAGCTGGGATGGCCCGTTGTAATATGTTCTGGGCTGTTGAAATTTGTCTTCATTTTTGAAGTTGTGTAACCAATTGGCTCGCAAAAGTCTCAGGCTTTGCCACCTACCATATCCGGTAAATCAGAAGCTTGTTTCACCCCTGGCAGCGATGCAGCATGCTGGTATATGCATACACTTGCTGGTATCTGTCCAGCAGCACCTTCCCGCGGCACAGGCGGGCCATGAGCGGGGAGGAGCCGTGGTCGTGAATATGGCGGGGGCGGTGAGCCGGGCCGGGCCCTCGGCACAGACGGCCATGGCACGTTCAGCGCTTCGCTGATCAGTCGTTCCCTTCACAGGCCACCGGCCATACGCTCACAGTCTGCTGTCGCGTGTCGACCGTCAGCTCTAACGACTGTTCGGTCGATGGTGCCAGGTAACTGCTGGACTGAGTCGACGGCTCTGCCTCGAATCAAACGTTCCTGAAATCCATTGCCCGCTCCTCCACGATGTTGTGGGGCTTTACGCATGCGTACGCGATGGCAAGAACCCACCCATGGTTTGTTTCCGACCGCCCAGGAACTGACGCCGCCTTCCATTAAACCAGCCAAAATGGTGTTCCACAGGTAGGCAGTTATGGCTGGGTCTGCTGGTGGAAGGTCTTTGTTTCTCAGTCGAGGCACTAGTGAAGTTTGTAATGCCTTGAGGCACTAGTGAAGTTTGTAATGCCTTGAGGCACTAGTGAAGTTTGTAATGCCTTGAGGCACTAGTGAAGTTTGTAATGCCTTGAGGCACTAGTGAAGTTTGTAATGCCTTGAGGCACTAGTGAAGTTTGTAATGCCTTGAGGCACTAGTGAAGTTTGTAATGCCTTGAGGCACTAGTGAAGTTTGTAATGCCTTGAGGCACTAGTGAAGTTTGCCGCGGCAGAAGTGGGAACGCCAAGTCGCCGGCTATCATCCAGCTCGCCAGTACGTACCGTGTACGGGGCGGTGGGGTAACAGCGAAGGATTGGACCTGTGACGTATAAAACGCACCTGCACATGAAGCAGTCGATATCATTAACTCGCGCATTGGTCTGGAACCTTATCAACTGCACGAATATAGTACAGGCTTTTCGTTGTGCATTATTGTTTTTTTAGGCATGCACAAAATTTCACGCTATCAGAATTTACATGCAGCAAAAAGTGCTAGAATTGCTCTCTTCCATATTTACTTATTGCATATGCGCCTTGTTCACTTCTTCACGCAACCAGTCGTCTTTGATAATTGATAACAATGGTCTTACATTTCACCCAAATATAGGTTGAGCATATCAGGCTCACATAGCATTACAGCAAAACATCACCATCCCTTGGCAGGGTACTGGTCGGTATTGCTTTGCTTGACAAATTAATACCAAGACTACTAAGCATGTAATCCGAGAATGGGCCCGGTCATTCATTCCTGATGTCCTGCTAAGTAGAAAAAATAATAGAAATGTGTGGTCTCTTACAGACTAAGTATGGTAGATGTTGACAAAGTCTTGCATTAACAGTGGGAGAACATGACTTACTTCGTGGCAGTTTTTTTAGATTTAGGGGAATAAGTTAGTTAAGTGAAACGGGTCATACATATTGGAGTAGTCCACGCTGCCGCCAGGTGCTAATTTATATTTTGCCTGTGTGAGGCAACCGTCAGGCTTTTGAAACATTTGAAAACGGCCTCTGGAGCATATCATCGTAATAAAGATGTATGTATATATATATATATATATATATATATATCAAAATATGATCAGTATATATATATATATATATATATATATATATATATACATATTTATGTCTATATGCATTTAAGTGTGTGTCCGTTTATATAGATATATATTCATATGCACTATGTCAATGTTACATGCCATTCATAAACATAATACACTATACACAATTAGGTCCTGATGTAGGTCCATAAAAATGATATCGAGTTAATGAAAGAGAACACGAGCGCATGCAATGCCACCTAATCTAGCTGCAAATCAATGAAATTTTTAATTTGTCACAATTTTCAACAGACATGACGAAATCATGTGCATATGGACATCTTTTTAATGTATGACACTGCTAAATCATCAAAGTATGGAATATGCCCTTTCCAAGATACAAGAATTTGAAGCCTAAACTTGAGTGTGCCTTTCATAAATTGTCATCATACATGTTCGGACTTGCAAGAAATGTTTTCCCGCAGATAGAAAATGCTGCTGAATGTGCATGCAAGTTTGGAAGTGTAAAACTCATGAAGATGCTCCACAAGATGCCCAGTGAAGTTCCTATACCATATACTTTGAAAAAATATGTGAGGTACCTTTCAACTAATTTCAGCACGCAAGGGCAGCTTTAAAGCTTCTTTGCATCAGGTGAGGTCTTCTGTTCGTTTTGGCAACAATATTAAGTACACACATTAATGCCCCCCAGAAAACAACGTATATTACATGATGCATAATATCCACACTAGAGGTCGTTTCAGATTATGTTTTACCCTCTGCAACGTTGGAAGGTGTGTGAATGTATAGTACTCTATCACCCCCGTATTCGCCTTCCTTTCTCTTGCTAGTTTCGAAATTCCTGGAATTTCCGACTTGTGGAAGCTGAACTAAACCCCATCATCTCCCTAAACCCCTGGTTAAAAGCGGCAATCGAAATAATAGTTATCCCCGATTCGCGCAACAAAGTTGGCCTAAAACTGTCCCATATGGTGATGCTGTATTCGTTGAAATGTTTGACGCAAGAACGCCGTACTTGCCATCACATGGGGCAGGTAAATCATGAATTGGAAACCTTTGGTAAACAATGTGGCATCGTTTCAAAATTCCTAAGCAAATAGGGCTAGTGTTTCTCAAAAACTGCGGCGGCTGCACAAGCCGCAGCATATGGCTTATGCTCATCGAAGCAAGCGGTGAAAGGGCAGAGGAGCAGAATACGCTACCCATCCCAACTTCACCACAACACACAACATCGCACACGTAATGCTGTTAAGGAAAAGCCACGTTAAACTGTGCAATGACAACCAGGAGCGTGACAATATCCTTCACACTTTGCACGAAGAATTCGCGGTCCAGGATAAGGTAGCCTCTCATGTTTATGTTGACTTGCTGGCTGGCCAGGCTGTGGAGCAGGACCCGCAGCGGCGGGTCATCTGATGTCAACAGGCGGTCTCGGAGCAAAGCCTCGCCCTGCCGCGACTGCCAGCAGCAGCTGTAGCCGGCGTTGGTGGCCAGCTTTATCGTCAGCAGTGTGAAAAACGAAAAAATCCTCAGCATGTAGTAGAAGATGCTGTGGTTTCCGGCGGACACAAACAGCTGTTGGGAAGCCCGGTAGGCCGAAAGAATTGGCTTCAGCACAGAGAATAGCATTAGGACCACAACATAGGAGAAGATGCGACAAGCGCGGCCGGCCAGCTGGCACAGACGACCATGCTGGCGCACCAGGCGCTGCAGCCGTGGCACATTGTCTTCTGCCAGCGTGGTGCGGATGCTAGAGTTAATATGACGGAAGGCATCATCCAAACACCAGCACGTGCCAATATAGATCACAACCCAGAAAATGAAGGTGCCGAACATGATTGCAGTGCTGAGAACAGAACATCCCATCACTCAGTCGCGCATGCCAATCGGGCTCAGGATCTCAAGCGCCATGACCACGGCCGCGTAAGCGCCCAGTGACAGTTTTGGTCGCTATATTTATATATATATATATATATATATGCATATATATATATACATATATATATATATATATATATATATATATATGAATCTAATATTCATTACTCTTTCGTGGCCAGGAAAATTACGAAATCACTAGGGAATTTCCTGACTACCCGATCAGCCAAGCAGCTTGCAAAATCACTAGCGATTTTGCGAACTCTAGGAAGCGAGAAGGATTGCAAACTCATTACGGACCTCAGGAACACTCACGGAGTTTGTAAACTGCATAGGTAGTTTGCGAAATACGAGGGATGGTAAATGCACCTACATCTAAATTATGTCTCTGTATCCACAGAGCAAGGGCTCCAGGTACTTTCAAGCCTACAAACGCTAGCGACTCGAGCCGCTTGCATGCGTCAAGCTTGGTTTGTTTGCAAAATGCATCACAATTGGCAGCTGTGTGCCAAATGCAAGATTTGCATGCATTTCCATTTTTTGGTCTCGCCACAACTTCACAAAAGCAGAGCCTGGTGCAAGCACCAGCAAAGCCTGGTAGATAATCATGCTCCACGTATTTCTGTATCCCGAAGAAACTTGACCAATAAATTACACCACTCCCGAAATGCAGGAGTGAAAATTCAAGAAATGTCTTCTAAATAATATTTCCAAGTTGAGCATCACCATTTAAGCACTCATGTTAACAGATTATAAGTCAAATTAGTTTCTTACACAATTTTGCCAACAATATTACCCTTAATATTCATTTAACTGCTTTTGTTTTTCTTGGTATCATACGAGTGTCATACCACTGTATTATTCCTTCCATTCCAATTGCCTTTAAAGGTGTCATTTCCTGCTTAAAATGTTGACCAATTTCTCTGAAAAATGCGCCAACTGCAAATTTGCACACACTTTATACCTAAATTAGATTAATTCACTAGCCGCCCAATATGTTTGATATGCGCCCAAGAGTGCACAATTCGCAGGGAATGAAGGAGACAATATGAATCACGGAATTTAGTTTTAACTCCATTTTTACCCCGTTAAACCCTCAGTTAGCCGCTTTTAGTTCATGGCGGTGCTCGATAATGGTAAATCTAAGCCTTTCCGGCGTCTAACTCACCAGGCTAACTGACCAGGCTGCCGTATGCTACAATACATAGCTTTGGGACAGATCTGACGTAGTTAATACAGAAGTGTTTGATGGCGAAACTTTGCCCTCCGGAGCTATTTTTCATGCACACTCCTGATTTGATTCGCATTTTGATCTCGTAGGCTGGTGGACATGATTGCTATTTATATTTGGGGGGGGGGGGGAGTGGGATAACCCTGCCTGTCAACAAACCATGCGAAAGGTACTGACTTTTTGTTTCGGGGGAGCAGGAGGGACTGTGCCCTTAAAAAACCAGCAAGTCTCCTGTGGAAAAAGGGATTGCTTACTTCACCTGCTTTCAACAAATGTTTTGTGACCAAAGTTAGCCATTTTCGGTTTTAATCCATCGAGTTTTGTCATAAGACAAATTGTGATGCCACAAGCCATACAATGGGTTTGTTTCATATTCTCAATTATTGGCCTAAAATGTCTTGAATTGGTCCCTCATTGCTGCTTTAACCAGATGTTTTCCGTAGTTGTCATAGCTTCCTGACTGGCAAATGGCTGGAATGTATATACACGCGATATTTTTAACACAGGGATACTCTAAGCTACACAGCAGTTATAATACGATGTAGATATTAATGTGTAGGAAATAGCCAGACCATCTGGTTCAAAATGTTAAGCCTGAATGAATAAGCAATCGTGAATAGATGCCTTTGCAGCAGCTGAAAAGGCAAACAGCAAAACTGGTATGATAATCTATAAGCTATCTTACTTCTGGAGAAGAGAGATTGTCTTATAGAGCATACCCATTACTGCCCTTGACAGAGGTTAGCCATGTCAATCAAAATAAGTTACTCAGAGTGTTTTAAAGTGCTTTAATTTGTGTGTGTCAACTTTGTATGGTTCAACAAGCTGACACAACTTAACTGAATGAAAATGCAAGTTGAAACCACCCGAAAATGAGCTTTGTCATGTTTGTTTTTATCACAAGTGCTGCTGTCAACAGATAGGTGAGTTGAGATGATGTTCAACATATGAGCTACTCTGTTAGGTTAAGTCGGTTAATTGCATGACAAGTGGCAACATGAACTGTGCAAGAATCAGTGACCTACAACTGCTGAACAACTGAACACAACACAACTGAACAGAAACTCACAACTGCTACTGTGATACAAATAGGTTAGACAGAATGAGATGAAATAAGGCCCCTTTAGGTTTGGCATAGTTTGGTTACTTTTACCTTATTTGACCTTTTATGACCCGAAGATCATGACCTAGGAGTCTGAAACGTTAACCTAAGTGAGTTCCCGTACAGGTTAACACGCTCTGCAAATTAAGTGTCTCTAGCTTCCTTAGTTCCCGAGATCTCAGGGTGGGGGGTCAAACTGAGCGAGCGAAGGGTATATAGCCGACCATCAGGGCTGAAATCAGACTATGCTGTGTAAACATGGGTTGCTGTTGTTGACCTTCCAGTGAGTTGAATGCAAAAAAAACTCTTCATTTCGGTGCACGATGGTTCACTTGTGGGCCATTCGTGCACAGGTCATACCACTGGGTCTCAGTCACTTGGGAGGGTCCTTGCTGTAAAACCAAAGCATGATTTTGCCAAAATTGTATGGTGTATTGCATAAATATTTGAGGTTGTTATTGCAGATAAAGTTAAGTTTTGAACGGGCTTAATACCTTTGAGCTTCTACAAATGCATGTATTTTGCTTCTCGCAACGTTACACACTTATACACTTATTCACTTCACCGGTAGCAAACGACTCTACATAACATCACACAGACGGGGGAAGATAACAACATTTTATTATATTCATGCTTTATGGTATGTTTTTCCCTTAGTCTAGAATGAAGCTGAATCCGTAAGGTCTACCCTCGTTATGAGCAACACAGGCCTTGATCTCCGTGGTCGTGGACTCGTAGAACTCTAGAACGCTCAGCACAGAAACCTTTTACGAGTACGTGCCAACATTACTGTGATCTGAGCAAGTACTGAGGCTTATTATCTGCTTTATTTTAGCTTGGAAAATTTGATGTCAATTGTGATACCTTATTGTGGGATGAGCCTTTGTGAGGACAACAGATTTACAGTGAGTGACTGATGACATGGCAATAATGAAGAGGGTGATAATGGCTGTTTGATAATCGGATGTGATGACACTGGTAGAATGGCTATGCTTGCTTAGATGTGTTTTTTATTATGCTCTGCCTACTGACGAAGTTCTAGGAATGTGCAGTTCAGACAACGAAATGCTCTAAAAGTTGCACTCCATCTGTCGGGCTTCAAAGATGATATCGATCGATATCATCGTTATCGATCGATACCATCATCTGTATCATCTCAACGATCGATTGATCGTTAGATAACATTGTTGCTAACTCATATGCAAAACTGTGCCATCACTTTCAGTTGACTTCCTACAATGTTGCTTTAAATGAAAACAACCTTTTATTGGCTTAACCCAGTTTATGACCGTTAACAGAATGAAATATTGGCTACTACTGGCACTCCATAGTGATCAGATTTTGCTGCATTCTGTCAAGATGCGAAGCGTTTTTTTAAAAATAAATTATGTCCCCTATCCATAAAATAATAGTGTTGTATTGCCCTGCAAGCTTTCTTAAGGCAGGCTCCCTCGTGGTTGCCTTCTGTCAAGCACGTTGTTTTTTTACTGGGGAAATTTCAAATTTCGGAACTTAAATTTGTAACTTAAAAAGGGGAAAAGGAGAAGATTGGTCCCTGAGTAAGCAATGGGATTACTGGCCGGCCAAAGGCCAGTGGGATGTTCCCAGGTCCCTTTGGTATTCTGAAAAGAATTTGAAAGACCCTAAGTAGCTGAAAAGGCAGTGTAACCCTAGTGGTCAGAAACAGCCCACGAAGCGGCCAGAAACGCACGAAGTTTTCACATGAGGTCAACAGAGCATGTTAGGTGAGCGATTTTCTTGTGCATGGACTTTTATTCGGCTAAACTATTCTCTAGCGGCTGATTCTCTAGAGTCTTTTTTAGCCATTCAGGTACGCTCATTTTTCTTCACACGGCGTGAGCCAAATAGGATCTCCCACATTCCCACAGCCCGGAACCCCCACATATTTTGTTTACTCCGGAGCCCGTGTGTGTGGGAGGGGGTCCAGGCACCGACCCGAACAGGATCTCTAGCCAGGCATGCGTATATAATAATGAAAACAGCAGTCAGTCACCTAATAAGTGTCTTCGTTCTTTGCAACATGAGGTTTCGAACCTCGATCTTACGGCGCACTGGTCACTTGCACTAATAACTGTTGTTGTCCAAGAAAATAGGTCATTTCGCACTATGTATTGAGCTTTACCACCATAAAAATCAGGCGTGCTGCCAAACACAGTGCAATCATGTTTTCCTCTATTTTTATGGGGAGAACCCAAGTGATAAAAACCCATTGTGGACATAACTCACCAGTAAACAAGGATACACAGCTTGAACAGCTTTGATCGAGAATCTCAGCGATAAGCCCAACAATAAGAAACTTTTGAAAGCTTGGCCTAAATTAATTCAACTTTAGTTCAGCCGGTCATTAACGTCAGCATGATTACTCTCCGTATTTGGCCGTTATGAGGATGAGGTGTGCACAAATATATTTGTTTTCCACACAATGTCATACCTCATAATGATATCCAAAATGCCCGAATCGGACAGGAAACTGTGCACCTTGGATTGCTCCAAGCCGCATGCCGCATTACTGCACTCTGACCAGGCGGTGTTTTCACGTCATCATGGGACTAAATCATGTGGCACCAATGCTACGGTGGCGTGAACGCGATGTTTTTCTGTAGATCTGTTTAAATATAGGTAATTCGCTGAACCGGATCTTTTCGACGCAAAATGTCCAACGAGGCATTTTTATCTGGGAAATGGTGTTGGTTTGCACCAGAGCTACAAAAACCATTGCTGAAATGCAGCTCCACCCTGCACCTGACGGAGAGATGGGGCTCCCTATTTATCAGTAATTTATTCCAAAAATGTCTAGCTCGAAGTGCTTCGAAACAGTCTGTGTAAAAGAGTACAACATACAAAAACATAGGGTGGAGATGAGAAACGCTGGCTCAGACGGGCTTGCAGCGCCCTGGGACGCCCATTGAAAAAATGAAATGCACATCCTGTAGCCGTAAGTGGGCGTTGCAAGGGTGAATGCAAGATTGGCTTTCTCTAATGGGGCAGTAAGAGATGAACCGCTGGAAGCGTGAATGTAGAGAGCGCCATTTCGGTTTAAAGAGAATGTTTCACGTCTGTATGTGGGGTTTTGAGCTGCAATAGCCATCTTGAGAACCTTTTGATGCAGTTTACGGTCATATCCTTTTTAAGACCCAAAACGATATGTTTTCTGAGTTACACGCCCGCAAAAGTGCGAAAATATTTACTTGGAGCCTATTTCAAAGTTGCCTTGGCATTAATGACGTCAGAGAAGCGTCATGCAATCGCGGTCATACTACAGGCTGTTTTCTGCTCATGGTCAAAACAGCATGGCCGCTGGTGCATTCACAAAAGCGATGATGCGGCACGTATGATACAATGCGCAGCAGACGGTTGGCTGATGGCAAGACTTCGCTGCTGAATGCGTATCGCGAACGTAAGGGTGAGCACTTTGGGGTTGGGCGGCACTCGTCATAAACGGGTCATTTTCCTTATTTTTAGGCCACAGGTCCATGCTATAAAAAACGCAATGTTTGCCAAAAAAAGGTACGGCGTCCAAAAAGAATACTCTCCCGAAGGTTCTAAAAAGGAAGACGCAACGGCAAACCTGTTTTTCCCCTGCTGGCGTGTTTTCTTTTTCTTCTCGAAGAAACCTCTTAGCTACATTACCATGGACCCCCATTAGGACTTTGTTTTAAAGGGAGGTCACGGTAAAATGTGGTGTTATGACTGAAAATGCTTGCGGAACATGTGTAAAAACCTGCAGTTTGATAGTTCTGCTGGCTGTGCAAGTGCGAGTATACACTTATTTGACAAAAATAGGGTGAATCGGGGGCTTGAAATGTGCGTGATCACTGGTGGTGTGTACCAGTGGGTTGTAATAATCTTGATGTGATGGGGGGGGGGGGGGGGCGTGCGCTTTGTACCTCTGAGTGAGAACATTGTTTTGGTATTCTTTAAGTCTACTGACTCCCAATACAATGTGATATATTGATGCCTGCCTGTACCTTTATGTTTGTATTTGAACATGACAAGGGAACGCTGGCAAACTAAGAGAACCACTAGCACTTATGTTGCAGGAGTGTACAATGGTAAGCTGGTATTACTTTCTTATTATATTGCCAACATTTTGAACCTATTGAGGTATTACAGTACGCAACTTTCTCCTTTGCGTGTCATATCAGCAATTAATTTTGGAAGTAGGGCCTGGTGTGTGCAACTCATTAATGCACATGCTCAGTATAGGCTTACACCACATAGCTTTGCAAACTTACCTTTTCCTAAAGAATTCTGAAAATATAGAGCTGTGTTTTTACTGATGCACATTGTGCTGTCTTCACAAATTTTGTATACAGGTGACCATTGCTTGTGAGTCATCAATGTCATAGTCACAGCAACCTGCGTGAGATGCTGGGAGCTGAGAATGGTGAAAAGGTATTGCTGTTGGTGTTTTGGATAGCAAGTGATAATATTTTTGCCATGAGCCTTTTGGGCACTGGCAGCTTTATCACTTTCTCGCATTTTGCCCATCCAACCATCACTGCATCCACTTGTCACGTTTTCAGCCTTGTGCAAGGTCAGCATGCTTGCAGTGTCATTTACCACAGCTAAAAAATTCCTATTAATTTTTAATAAAGCAGTCTGATGGTTGCAATATGTTGTATGACTTTGGAAATGGAAGATGCGTTTGAATTTGTTCACCTGTGTTCTGTGGATTCCTAGAACAGCCTGAGCAAATCACGGCACTTATTGGTTGTCTGCTTTGCTGAAAGTGATTTGTATATTGTATTATGCGTTTTTGGTCAGTCATATATCAGATGGGAAGTCAATACAAGAGTACAAGCTTGATTCATCTTTTCATGACGGAATTTATTATAAAAGCAGCATGGATGGCAGTACAAAAAACATATCTTTGTTCATTATGTCATGCCGCAGTACGGCACTGAGGTAGTGCCACAGCTGTTGACCCATGTCATAACACAGTGCACCACATTGGCTGCTTACTCTGTCAAGCCTGTGAGACAGCAGCTTATAAGTTATGAATTGTGCAAAGTCAGCACTGGTAATAACTGATTTAACAATGCCAAAGGAATTTCAACAGGAAGAATGTCATTGCACCACAGTGGTTATATCAGGCTTAACTCTTGATTATCCAAATGATTCTAAGCAAAAACAAGATTCTTTGTAGCCCAATCTTACGATCCTTACTTTAGCAACAGCAGAGTTTTAGCAATCAACCCATAGCAACATTACTAATATATTGATTCTCGCATGGCACCACATTTTCAGGTGCAAACAATGAAGTAATTACTGTGCACATCGCATGACATCAATGTCAGGACTACAGCCTGCAGGCAACGATGGGTCGACAGTAAAGTACTGGCAAAATCATCAAGAGCACAGCAGCAACAGCAGCAGCACAGCATATCGAACTTTGATGTTAATAATCTGCCATAAAAGCGAGCGATCGCTACGTTGCGTATGTCAAGCAATGCACAAAAGCTTTTCTTACGGCCAACACCAAGACAAAAAATCTACAAACAAACCACTCACCAATCCAGCACCCCCCACACAGCCCGCGCGAAAGGAATGGCCAGTTGGCGTCAGGTTTCGTGTGTTTCGAGGTATTCTTTAGGTCTGGCAGCCAGATGCTGCCAGGCATTGCTGTCGTCAGAGAACCATTCCATGACGCCATCAAACAAGGACGTAATGGCTGTGCATTTTTACAAGCGTTGAAATTTTGCTACTTAGCCTCGTTTTTAAACCTTGAAAGCTTACCAACAGTTATAAGTAAGCTTTTCCGAACATGTCTGATGCCTACCTAGATATCTTCAAACATGGAACGTTCCCTTTACAAGTGAGTGGTTTATAAAACAACTTCCCTCTAAAATGCCTTACAGGCGACTGGCAAACTGTTTGAATTTTGGAGGTAAAGAAAGTTGAGACTGCTAGTAACACTGCCATCTCTGCCTGCAGTTTCAAAACAAGCTCGGCGGAGCAGAAGCCGCGGAGGCGCCATGGCCAGTCTTCGCACGATGCGTAGCAACATACTTTGGCCATGTAACAGCATGCCTTGTTTCCAACCTATTGTGCAGTGGCCAGAAGCTGCTTTCGGTGCGGTCGCGCCCGGACGGGTCTCCGCCGTAGCCTCGATTCTGCAGACGTCTGGCGCATTCAGTGTTGCATGCTGACCAGCGCTGTCGTAGCCATTACCAGCGTCAATACGCCTCAACGATCGGCTGTTTGCGACAGTACATACTGCATGCAATTTGTAAAACTGACGTATATTGTTCAGGGCTATGCTGCATATCATCTCATTATGACAGGCTTTTAGCTGGTCGGCATACACCGACGGGCAGCACACCTTTCGCTTTGTCGATGACAAGTGACCGTGCAACCGTGTTGTTGACATTTGTTTCCATTTCCCGGCGATGTGCAAAAGGGCGTGGCGGCAAACAGCACACACTGTAGAAGACCAAGCTACTGCATTGCTGCATTCGGAATAGACGACGCTGTGACGGCATCAGGGGACTGAATCATACCGCACCAATGTTACGGCGGTGCAAAAACGGGCCGGTAAAACTCTTTGTGGGTTGGTTTGAACAAAATATACCCAGAGTCCGGATCGTTTTCCGTCTGGTACGTTTAAACAAACATTTACAGCTGACAAGTGGCGTTGGTTTGTACCAGAGCTGCAAAATTATTGTTTACATGTGCTCCCAACATGCCCGGAGAGAGATGGGTACCTCATTCACCAGTGATCTATTCCAAAGGACTGCAGACGGAGGCGCTCAGAAAAAGTGAGTGTAAAAAGTACGGCATGCATAAATCCCCCGCCAAAACTTACGTTTATGGGATGGAGGCTGGTGAGGATGCACCAAGGACTTCACTCTGACCAGGAACCGGGGAGAGTGGAATAGTCTGCGGTGGATCTCTACCACCTAAAAAACAAGGCCCTCCACTTAAGCCACCTTAAACGATATTTCTCTAGCTATTCACGAACACTGAAGGGTGGTGATGAGGAAGAGTGGGCCAGACGGGTCTTCAGCGCATTGGAATGCGCTGCTGATCCGTCTGGGTGTAGTCGCGCCCAAGAGTTCTAGCAAGTTTTGCAATGTCTTCCCGTCAGAGAACCTTGCTCCATATCTCGGCTTCGAAAACATTATTGAAGATATATTCGGGTGGTCGTGATATTATTCTCTCCGCATTTTGTTCACCTAACCCATCCGACATTATGACCCTGTAGCTCATCCCGTGACTAGGGAGAGCATAGCGCAGCAGCCGGGGAATTATTTGCACCTGCCCTCCCCGTATTACCGTATTTGCACATCTCACTCCGTAAGTACTGCATTAAGAGGATAAACTGGCAATATGCAAGGATCAAAACTCGAATAGCAGGCAGCATTCCTGCTAAGGCTGGAATAATTTTAGCTTCAGTTGTTCGGGGCTGTTGATGTTTTAGTGTAAAAATGCACCAGTCGATTTTCCACGGCACCAAAATGACAACAGCTATACATATATGGCATACTTGATTTGTGACAACTGGATTAATAACATTTTACCCTCGCACAAACACGCAGCAAGAGGGATCGACAAACACCGGTAGCTGTTTCCTTCAGGTGTTCACCGAGGAAATTGAAGGAAGGAAAAGGATATTTGAAAAGAAAACTGATATTTGACCCTCTTTGACGGGAAATCCTTAGGCAGCCATTGCAAGACACACCTAAATTAAGCTATATCAAACAATCCACCATTCAGTTGTCTACAGCTTTGCAAAATTTGGCCTTCGGGGGATCAATTTGACCCCCTATCTTCCCCCCCCACCCGAACGTGGGTTAAAAGGAATGGTCCACACTTCAAGATATGGAAACATATCACATTTGATTAAATGAGCTCACCCAAAGCTGTTGGTAGACTGTTTAAGTGGAAAGCAATGCATTAAATAACACAACAATTCCATTTAATAAAGATGCTCCTCAAACGTCATGGAACGTTTGCATCGCTGCACGCACTTGTAGCTCCTTGATATCCCGAGAGATAGCCCGCTGCAGTGCTGGACGTGTGCCGTGCTAAATATCGTTAGGTGCCCGTGTTTTGACCATTTCTCGTGGTACTTCTTGAGTATTCATCTGTGAGCTTAATGAAAAACACTTCACATTCGAAAGTACTGAAGGAATCATCAGATAAGACGGAATAAGCTCACTTATGCCCGCCTCTAGATAGTATATTTTTCTGGACAACCTAATTTCACAATAGAGTAATATGGTCCTCAATGCGTCATTGTATGTGGCATAACACTAATATATAGTATAATACCTTGCATGATAATAATGTATAGTACTTCACGGAACATTGGTTTAGAGCCAGTTGACTGATGTACTCACACGCTGGGCAAAAGTGTTGTTCTTAAGCCGAGTGCATGTGTTATTTACGTAATATCTGGGAACAATGTATAACTGCTTGCATTATGCGCACGAAACCTAATCTGTGTTAGCATCTTGCATAGCTTGCATAATATTAGGTGAGAGGCAATTGACGACCGTTATGTCCTCTTGAAATCGTGCTTACTACGGCAAAATATGGACAGCTCTACACTTGCATTTGTCTTGACCTTGATCCATACAAGGCCAGCGGAATGGCAGGATTTGAATACATGCTATCATTAAGTCGTGGATGCCTGGGTAACCTGGAAATGGTCTACACGAAAGTGTGTGCACATCTTCGCGGGCGTGTAGTCCATTACTTAGAGGGTTTTGGGTTATAAGAGGGGCTAGCTGTAAACTGCAGCGAATGAATTTCAAGATATATATATATATATATATATATTCAGTCCAAACCCCCATGTAAATGTGGAAGACTTCCTTGAAATGGGGTGTTCGAACTTTGGTATCTTTTTCGAAAACATCACCTTTTGAATTTTCAGGACTTGTCACTGATATAAATCGCGATAGGCAGCGGAACTCCGTGATTAAGAAGATATCATGCGCAAATTTATTTTATTTGTTTTCAAGTCAAAAAAACGTGGTCAACATTTCAGACCACCACTGGACGTTTTCGTTTTTTGGCATCCACATATATCATGATATGCATGTACGATGCGCATTTCTAATGCCTCTGCCGATTCTGACGTGCGCAAGACGGCGTTTATCATTGTGAACTTCATAGTATTTTTGCAGATTTTTCTAATTTTGCGCACCGTATGTAAGCTGTGAATAAATACTTTTTGAGCAAGCTAAAACACCTCTGTTCAAAATGTGATGGTTTGTTTAACGGAATATTGCATAACAAGTATGGGACATTGACATCGTGGCTCGCGTTGGATCATGTGCGCAAAGAGAACAGTCAGAAGCTGTGATTGTTTATTAAAAGACGACATTCGTGTCATTGCTACCAATGAAACATCCAATGCCTACTTATATTCTGTGTTCGTCCAAAACTCTGCGAGTGATGGAGCGAAGAAGTGTAGCTGAGCTGTTTAAAAGAAAACATAAGAATCATCAGTAAAGTATGTCAAAAATTATTGTGTGACACTTTTGCTATCACGGCAAACTTGAAATTGGTGTGTTGGATTGAGTTTGTGCATCTATGTTGCTACCTTATTTATTTGCTTTACCAATACTAGTGAATGTGGCTGAATACACCACAAATGTGGTGGTTGAATATCAATACCCTTGAGCGAATGGTACTGACCGAAAAGTTGTAGGACGTTTACCATGATATTCACGTGTTGCACTTAACATGCGATGGCTGGATTCACAACATATTTGACAAGAATCAAAGGACAGGAGCGGCACCACGTTAAAACAGGTTGTCAGAGACAGCAGTCGGGGTTGTCATGCATTGTCGTTGTTCAAGGGAGTCATCATCATCACATCTCTTCCAGGCAACAAGCATCATCTAACAAATTATTTCTGGTATGGAATAAAAAGCATTGCCCTAGACAACAGTGTTTCTCATTTTAATAAACCGCTCCTCAACGCACCATTGTTTAATTGTGTCACGGAACGTTTGCAAGACGGGACTCTCTTGTAGTTTTTCAATCTCTCGAGGGGTAGCTTGGGGTGATGCTCGAGATAAGCTGAACCTGATGTCGTTAGGTTTTCTTGTTTTAAACTTTTATGTGGCATTTTTGCACATTTGCCCATGAATTTAAGGTGCTTATTGTATTCCCATGCCGGGTTATATTGTTTTTTAAGAAAGGGTTTCGCATTTGTATTGGATTTTCAAATGAAATAGCCTTCTTGAAGACCTTTCGGCGCAATTTACAACATTGGCCTTCTCAAAACCATAACCCCCTTAGTTATCTTACTATACTCTTATAACTGTCCTTAAGGTGCCCACATGAAGAGAGATTGGGCATATAATGTAAAAATGGGGAGAATGGGCATTTAGACCCAGATCTAGGCTCGGTTGCATTAAGTTAGTTCATTCAAACTTCATAATGTTTACCGTACCACAGGTAGGCCAAGCCTGTGCCCACTGCTGCCCTCAATAAATTTGGTGAAACTAGAGCTCTGATGGGAATCTATGATCACTTATTAGTCTTTAGTACTTATAAGTCATTAGTTATTAGTTAACTTATTAGTCATTGCACACGTTCCTTGAATCCGTTTTGAAAGCAACGGGACTTAAACCATCTTAACTACACAGATGCCTATATTGTTAGTTTATCCTGTGTCGAAACTTGCATGAAGAGCGACGTAAAACCGGAATCCGGGATGATCCCACGAGAATACTCACTGTGCGGGACCCGAATTGGAGCAGACAGGCCTCGCGCTACGTCAGCTGACCGGTCCTTCATTTCTTGGAACCCGTCGGATGTACTATTTAAATGATCTAGCCTTTAAATGAGATGGAACACTATAACGGACGTCAGTGACTTATTATGACAATGATGCAGTGGTCCACGTACAATAATCCTGGCTTAATTCTCGAAGACCTACAACTTGTGGACGGTGATATGAATGAGATCATCAGCTTCAACATGCCATGTAAGTGTATTTAGATCGACACAACTCACCTTAGCAGACACGAGACGACGGCAATTAAGACTCATCCCGTCTAAACCAGACAGAACACATTTTGTCCAAAGGACTTCTTACAAATGTGTGCCCTGAAACAAGCATTGTAGGTTCCTGTGCGCACCACCTCTATTATTGAATGCGTGCATACACCAGATATATTGCACACTTATCCAAGCACATTTAGATTCAAATGCGTGCCATCACCTCAAATTCTGTATTTGGAACCACTAGAAAGGCCTCAGACTGCAAAGCTCCACTAAGTGTCTCAGCAAAGCTCATTTCTAGGGGATCGCTCAATCTGATGCAACCACGGAGCGTTAGACAAAGCCATACATGTCTGAGATACTTCCTTAGGCAACACAACTATTGAATGAGCAAATTACTTTGACCTAAGGTCATGTATGAAGGTCAGACCAAGGTTATAACCAACCTGCTTTAGTACTCTAGGGCTTGCTGTATGGTGCAGCTTCTGGGCGCTCTTTCTAGTTTATTGATAGCAGGAACCGCATTATGCATCTTCCATGGACTTCCTACAGGTGATATCAGGTCACTGACCTAAAATGGTGCCCAGGTCAATTTTTTTTAGAAACATACTGCCTAGCGTAATCTATGTCGCTTATTCAAATGCCAAGTTTCAAACACTTTTGTATCATTCTGGTCACCATGATCTTCAAAAGGTCAAACAAGGTCACTGACTTCAAATGAGCATGTGACCTTCTGCTTAGAGACAGCTATCTGGGTTCTGGGGCATTTTGGAGACAAACCTGGAACTTGACCTTTTTTGTCTATATTTGCCCAGAGGGTGATGACCTACAAATCTTAAACTTTGACCTAAGTGAGTTCATGCTTAGGTCAACACACCCTGGAAATCTATTGCCTCTAGCTTTCTCAGTTCTCGAGATCTCAGGGGGGGGGGGTCAGGAGATCTTTGGTCAAACTGACTCTTCCACACGAGCGAAGGGTATCTAGCCGTCCACCCGGGTGCGTGTTAATGTAACAAAGTCTGCCTTCCGCGAGAGGTCCGTCGAATCGTCGGTTGCCGTCCGCAGCCCGCACCAGTCGCATATCGCCAGGTCAAAGTGCTTCTCAAAAAGGCCACAGGCTCCACAAGCGCATCTGGCCATCAGGATGTATATATATATATATATATATATATATATATATATATATATATATATATATATATTGTCTTCCAAATAACCGGTGAACGAGCAAAGAAGGAGAATACGCTCCCCACAACGTCACCACAACACACGGCATTGTGCACGGAATGCTGTTAAGGAAAAGCCATGTCAAACTGTGCAATGACGACCAGGAGCGTGACAATATCCTTCACGCACTGTACGAACAACTCGCGGTCCAGGTTGAAGTAGCCGCCCATGTTCATGTTGACCTGTTGGCCGGCCAGGCGCTGGAGCAACTCCCGCAGCGGCGGGTCATCCGAGGTCAACAGGCGGTCTCGGAGCAGAGCCTCGCCCTGCCGTGACTGCCAGCAGCAGCTGTAGCCGGCGTTCGTGATCAGCTTCATAATCATCAATGTGAGGAACGAAAAAACCTTCGAAAAGTAGACAATAATTTTGTTGTCACCGGATGCGTCGGTAACCCGAACAGCCAGGTAAGCGGAAAACGCTACATCCAACACTGACAGGAACATGATGACCACGACAAAGAAGGAGAAGGTGTCACAAACGCCACTGGTTAGCCGGCACAGGCGACCATGCTGGCGTACCCGGCGCTCCAGCCGCGGTATGTTACCTTCCTCCAGTGCCGCACAAATATGTGAGTTGATGTGACGGAAAGCGTCCGCCAGACACCAGCACATGCCAACAGCGAGCACATACCAGAAAATGAAGGCACTGAACATGACTGTGTCGCTGGGAATGGTGCATAACATCATCCATCCAGGAACGTCAGGCGGGTTCAGAATCTTGCGTGCCGTATGTATGGACACAAAGCGACGAAAACCAGCGCCACGAAGAGCACGAAGCGGCGGACGTAGCGGCCGGCCCGCCGGAGGTCGACGGGTCCGAATGTCTGCTCGTACTCGCGACAGGCCTGCAGGAGACGGTGCAGGCGGCGCGCGTTCGACCAGACCCAGAGCAGCACGCATGTCCATCTTGCACAGTGGAGCAGCGTCAGAGCAACAAAATAGGTTTTGATAGCCGAGGTAATCGGCCATGGAAGTACGTTTGGTATGAGAGCCCAGCGAACGGCCAACAGCGCCGTCGCCAGCAGCGTCAGCAGCAGGCAGCGTGCAGCCGGCAGCGAGCGCAGTCGGAAGCTGCCGTCGACGGCGGAGAGCGGCAGTGCGCCAGATAGTGTTGCGCCCAGCAGGGCCGGCCGCAGAGCCCGCACGAACGAGCCAGGCTCAGCTGCAACACACGTCACAGTAATGTGACGTACGTCCCGATAATGCGACACCCGGAATTGCAGCGTGACTCATGGTACGGTGTTCCCACACTCGGACTGATAATGTGACACTTGACCTGGTATTGTGACCCTCGGACTGCTGATGTGACATCCACACTGATGTTGCTACACATGAACTGCTTCTGTGTAACACGCCCCGGTAATACGATGCGTGAAGTGTTGACACAAAACACGTCCTTGTAATGCCAGATATGGCTTATGTGTTCGGGTCAGGCAACGAAGGCCATGGGGCGACACGGTCATCAGTCTTAAGGCCTATGTTGAAAAGCATACCTCGACATATGATAATGCGGGAAAGCCCTTTACATTGCACCACAAAAACCTAGCGTGTCTCATTGTCCGCGCCAGACATTGCATTGCTGAAGGCAATTGAATAGCGGATGTTTTGCGATACAAATCAGATGTGCCATGTAAAGTCTCTGACCTACGGCAGGTCAGATTCGGGCTGTGACTAGTCAGCGAAGATGATTTCTAGGGAATTGTTTTAATCGGACGTGACAATTGAGTGTTAAACAAAGCCAAACATCTCTTAGATAGTTTTTAGGCAATCAACTAATTAAAGTTGTTATTACAACAGACTCCATTGGCCATAGAAGGCATCAAGGTCAGAACATGCTCAAAACAAGCCACGTTTTTATAAGATAGCTTGCTGTGTGGGGTAGTTTCGGATGCATGTTTTGACATTCCTGACAATAAAGTCCGCTGCATACATTTTTCATGTACTTTTTAAAGGTCAACATAGGTCACTGACTAGCTGACCCGGACCATCCTTGGTGATGGGGAGCGTACCGATTAGCGTAATCCTTAACCTGATTTGAGTTAACAAGTCGAAACAAATTCGTCGCTTTTGGTAACTACGATCTTCTAAGCGTTACACAAGGTCACCGAACAAAAATGAGAACTTTTACGTTTTGCTTAGAACAGGTATTTGGATCCACGACGGTATCATAAGAAGGTTGTGGGGCTCTTTGAACATCAGCCTTGTGTCCCACCTCTTTTACCTCAGTTGACCTTTAGGTCATAACCCATGAACCCAACATTTTGGCATAATTTACAACAACAGTATACAGTATACAAAAGAAAACAGTATACAAGCCAGTCTATTCTGTGCATTTGATGTCTGTAGCTTTCTTAGTCTTTTGAAATGTCAGTGGGTCAAATTTTCATCCCCAACCCACATCCGTGCATGTTGTATTTTGAAATTGTGTTTTACCGCTAACCTGGGTGCATGTTAATCCGTAATTTTTTGTGGTTCACTTGCATTTTCGCGTTCGGTTATAACGCAACCTTCACGTTATTCGATTAGCAGTCTTCGTTCTGTCATAACTAGCACTGCTGTCTAACTTCCTGTATTAAGTAGCACAAGCGCATTCGTGTTTGAATCTTGCGCCGCATGCAAACATCACTTTATGGCTAAATGAATTCCGCCGCTGCTTGAAGTCGTAGCGATTATGTCATACTGACCTTGATCACCGCATGGCCAGTGACCATCTACCATATTCATGCCTGAGTGACCTCGGAACAATGTGCACAAGTTCGCGGACATGCAGCTCAGAAATTAGAGGATCTTGAGTCTCAGAAAGAACATGGCCGTGCGCTGCACTAAATGATCTTCGACATGGATATCTCAAGTTAAAGATCCTCCACATCTGTGGAAAACTTATTTGTATCAACATAACGAGGTTTATGCTACCAGCTGACAAATTGTACATATTCAGCTACAGCTTGAGTGCAGTTCACCTTTCGAGTCCAGTTGAGTCGCGGCCGTGAGAGACGCCATCGGACCTTGGCTTTGCAGGCGCTGTGTCAAAAATCTGTAGCACCCGAGCCGGAGAGTGTGGCAGTCGACCTGGCGAGCAATACTTTGGAGCGAACCGGTGCCGTCCCGTACTTGCCACTGCTGTGGCTTCAACTCAGCACACGTCTGGTTCTCCTAGTGCGGTATCGACCAGGTGCCGGCAGCCTATTGGTAGCGCACATATGCCTTAGCACCGGACATCTGCGACAGCACATATGTTTGTACGGCGCCATGAGAAATGTGCAGTTTTGACACCGTCTGACTGGGTCTATACAAGCTGTCATTTCCTTTCGATGGGCTCGCAGCTTTGGTGTCTGTAGCGGTGCAGGTTTTGCCCCTTGCGATTAATCGATTAAGTGGCCGTGAAGCGGCCTCGTGCACCTTTTCTTTTGTTGTCGTCGCCAGCCTCGCACAAGACACACAAGGTAATGAAAACACTAAGTGGAGTGAGGTCAAGCCCACAACACAGACTGTGTTGGATGGCCGGGACCGGGCGCTGACAGTTTTCATACATCATTCAGTACAACGACTGAAGGAATACCTGATGTGCACAAGACCTTAAAGCTGACGAAACTTGTGATCTCAACTTGTGCATCCAGAATGGAATACGATAATTTTCATTAGTTATGAAGTTGAGGCTTTGGCTGCCATGTCAGATGAACCTCTTGCCAAATGCTTGTATGTACATCTCTATCGCTCGAGAGATGAGAGAGAGCGAGAGAGCAGAGAGAGCAAGAGGAGAGAGAGCGAGACGAGAGAGAGGAGGAGAGTGGGGAGAGAGGAGGAGCCCGAGAGAGAGAGAGGAGAGAGAGAGAGAAGAGAGAGGGAGCGAGATGAGAGCAGAGACGAGAGAGGAGAGAGCAGATCGAGAGAGCGATGAGAGAGATAGAGGTAGATGGAATAGAGACAGAGGATAGAAGCATAGTAGAGATATAGAGAATCATATATATAGACCCATAGAGATATATATATATATATTATATATATATATATATATATTATATCATATATCATACATAATAAAGATATATATATCATATATATATATACTATATTATATAATAGTATATATAGTGTATCTATGTGTATTCTTGCTGTTTTGTGGGTATTTATTGTGTGGTGTTGTGCGTGTGGTGTGTGTGTGTGTGTGTGTGTGTGGTGGTGTGTGTGTGATGTGGTGTGTGTGTGTGGTGTGTGTGTGTGTGTGTGTGTGTGTGTGTGTGTGCTTGTGTGTGTGGTGTGTGTGTGTGTGTTGTGTGGTGTGTGTGTGTGTGTGTGTGTGTGTGTGTGGTGTGTGTGTGTGTGTGTGTGTGTGTGGTGTGTGTGTGTGGTGTGTGTGTGTGGTGTGTGTGTGTGTGTGTGTGTGTGTGTGTGTGTGTGTGTGTGTGTGTGTGTGTACATATACCTGTAATAAACCAAGGGTATTTAATCCAGATTTAGCCGACAGTTCCATGCCCCGGTATACTAAGTAGGTACGGGCGTACTTCTTTTAAATTATGGACCCGAAAGCTGTTCCCAGTATCTGAACGTTGTGGTCCGCTGCACCCAAGCAGAAATGGTTGTTGTCTAGCACAAACTCGAATAGCGTTATTGTTTAAGACGTTTGCAGTGTGGTCGCGTTGCTTGGAAACATTTTTCGCCCTGAAACAATGGAAACATAAGCCCGGAATGGAAGAAAAATGAAAATAGGAGCATACCTCACAACTATTTATTCCTATTAGCATGGACCGCCACGTAGCGTCATCGGCCAGGCATAGCCAAGCCAAGCCAAGAGCTTCTCAGCAGAACTGTCAGCCGGCCTGCACCTGAGGAGGCCGCATCAATGTATCAAAGTACACGTGGCATATAGTGCGGAAGCTGGTGCGGCACGTTTGCACTGGTACAAGGCTTGGCAAAGCTGGGCCGACGCATTGCGCACATGTCGAACGCTGGCTGAACTTTGGTCGGAGCACTGTACCCTGGTGGACACTCTCAGGTCGGAGCAGCGTGTCCTAGGGGACACTCTCAGGTCGGAGCAGCGTGTCCTAGGGGACACTCTCAGGTCGGAGCAGCGTGTCCTAGGGGACACTCTCAGGTCGGAGCAGCGTGTCCTAGGGGACACTCTCAGGTCGGAGCAGCGTGTCCTAGGGGACACTCTCAGGTCGGAGCAGCGTGTCCTAGGGGACACTCTCAGGTCGGAGCAGCGTGTCCTAGGGGACACTCTCAGGTCGGAGCAGCGTGTCCTAGGGGACACTCTCAGGTCGGAGCAGCGTGTCCTAGGGGACACTCTCAGGTCGGAGCAGCGTGTCCTAGGGGACACTCTCAGCTCCGGGCCTCGTACTCTGGGGACACTCAGGTTGGAGCAGTGCACGCTGGGGGACACTCCCAGATCCGGGCAGCATACTCTGGGGGGGGGGGGGGACATTCTCAGGTCGGAGCATCGTACCCCGGGGCACACTCAGGTTGGAGCAGCGCATCCTGGATGACACTCGGATAACGCAAAATTCATGGCATACGTCTTCGCAGTGTCTTTTGCTTTAGTACAGTACTTTAGTTCCTTGGTTAACTTTATTTTTCAAGTCTAGGGAATGGAATTTAAAAGGCATCAATGTCCCTGTTCAGGAATTTAGGGGTCATGGTTCGTGCGATGCATGTAATTGCAAAAGAGTTTTGGGTGGAATTTAAAGTTTGACCTGCTCAATCTCGGAAATACCCACCTTTAATCCTTGCACACATGTCCAATGCGAAAGCGCAACAGAAGGTAGTTCAAGTGACGTGGTTTAAGCCAGCCTCAGCCCCCTGGGATCGCTTAGGCACTAAAGCCGCACCTCGTCAGCCAGCCAGATACATCGGTATGGACTGTGGATGCTTCTCCTCCCACGTGCTCTGGCTAATTGACCATAGCCCTCATAGCATAGGGAGGGGGAGGGGCAATGTGGAATTCTCCCAGCAGACGTCACGAGCATTACGGGTAAGCAAACGATATCCATGCTTATACAATATTCTTAGAGACTCTAACCACCCTTCATTTACTAGTGTTGTTGCGGAGCCCCATTCTGTTCACATCGTAAGTCCCTTGATATTGTAAGCATGATCGACAACGGCTACGGAACGTGTCTTGCGGTGTATTGGTAAGTTCCATGCAGTTCGGCTGGACGCCGACGGCATCTCGCGCGCTCGTATTCTCCCAGCCTTGGCCGAACCGGTCTATTATACATGCATGTTGCATTATGCATGTGTTATAACAGAGTGCGGTGTGGTGTCCGGTGCGCTGTGCAGCTTGTCACGGCCCAGCCCCAGCCACGGGCGCTGCGGACTAGTCTAAGTCACGTGGCCTGGACATCTGGCCAATCAGCGGCGGCCCATTGTGAGGTCGAGCAGAGGTCAGGCAAGGGGCGCAGACGAGGGGCCAGTCGGGTCCTAGCTCCCGGCTGACGAGGTGAGCGGTCTGTGTGTACCTGTCCTCCCTTTGATCCGCTGGAAACGGCCCAACAGTTTGTGCCCTACCTTATCTGGGGCCGACGGCTCGGGGCACTTCCCGAGGGCCACAGTCCTGTCCTACCACCAAGCCCTAGCGGAGGCTCAATGGCAATGATCTCCGCTGCCACCCCGGTACAGGTTGTGCCTGTATGATGATATTGTGCCTGTAATATAGCACTATGACGGGTGGGAATGAGTTAGAGCGGTCCCGAGAACAACATGGAGTGAGTTGGGGCGGTGTCTGGCATGACACATGCTCCGCATGGTAATAAACAAGGCAGAAGCTGTGTGGGGACGCACGATATTACCTCGGCTGGAACACACAAACAGCTTTTGAAGAAACGGAGCTTCACATAGATAAGACAGTAGTATGAGTCTTATTCTTCGGAGAAAACCAGTACAATGGAGACATAGTGGGGTTGATAATTCAACTGAATCTGGTAACTACCACTGCCTGGGAATGCCACAGCAACCAGCCGCCGCAACTCAATGACGTAGGCGTCGACAAATGAAGAAGAGTGGATCCTTAGCTCGCGGAGCCTATCGTGTGCATCAAAGGGACGTGACCTGACTAAGGAACGGCCAAGTTCAGTCACAAACCGGTCGTATGTACCTCTTAGTTCAGCGACGGCCCGGTCGTATGTACCTCTTAGTTCAGCGACGGCCGGGTCGTATACACCCTCGTAGTTGACCCCTCGCATCTAAAGCCCGGTCGTATGTACCTCCGCCCCCTACAGAAAGGGCTACTGGGAGGGCCTGTCCGCTACTGAGAAGGCCTGTCCCTTACCGGGAGGACCTCAAAAACACCCCTTGCAGTGCCGGTGAGGCAGAGCGGCAAGCAACGCAGTTCATGTTCATCAAAGAGATAGAGCATGAGGGATGATGCTAACGTAGAATGATGAATACAGGTCAGCAAATTATCTGAGAAAAGCGCCGGCACCCAACAATTTTGGTCCCTGAAAGAAAATGTGGTGCCTGGAGAACCACCAACAGCTCGTAGAGATCAGGACCAACGATCAGGGACAGCGCGCCAGCAGCGGTGCAACGATCCAGGGACAGCGCGCCAGCAGCGGGGCAGCGATCCAGGGACAGCGCAACAACAGCGGGACAACGATCCAGGGACAGCGCGCCAGCAGCGGGGCAGCGATCCAGGGACAGCGCGCCAGCAGCGGGGCAGCGATCCAGGGACAGCGCAACAACAGCGGGACAACGATCCAGGGACAGCGCGCCAGCAGCAGGGCAACGATCCAAAAACAACGCGCCAGTGGCGTGACAGAGATCCAGTGACGACGCGCCAGGAGCGGCGGCAAAGAGATGAGTATTATCCTCTCGATCTACAGGTGTGCAGCAGGCGCAAGGGTGGTCGACCGCAGCAGGAAGCCCAGCGGGATGAGGCAGCGGGCAGTCGCCGCAGCTGGTGACGCAGAGACAGCTGTAGACAACGGGAGCAGCAGGCAAGACGGCGGTCGCCAAAGCACGTCTTTCCGATACTGCCGCAGCAGCACGCAGTGGCAGGCAGCAGACAGTGCGACAGCCTGCACCACAGACAGCGCGGATGAACTGAGATTTTTTTAGACCTTGAGGGTCACCTGGTTTTCAGAAATGGGCATCAGATTCGGCGTCCTTGTGGCGTAATTGACCCTCTAAGGTATCTTCATCGAAATCGAACTAGATGAGAGATAAATCGCTAAACAAGTCGCTTACGTAACGGACGTAATGCAAAGTGCATTGGTTTTATCTCTAGTTGCGTGATTTAATCTTGAACCATTCTGCATCAGCCATTTTCTTTCATTCTGTAGCGTTACCAGCTGTATCGCCCACTGTCATTCGACCCTGGCACAGTCATTAGGTTCGTGTGGGTGTCAAGAAAACACGTCTGACTCGGCTCCAGTCACAAAGGCACGGCACTACCCTTTCTAGGATCGTCTCCGGCCGGCACGAGCGCTGGCGCGGGATTCCCCCGGCACCCATCCAGTCAGACTTGCCCTCGGGCGCGAGCCGCAGCACTTGTCCAGTTCGCTGGCACCGCAGTCAGTCGCGGACGTGGTGAGCACGGCCGCGTAAACGCGCCTGCTGCAGCAGACCAGAGTTGGGTCCGGCCATCCGAGCATTCGAGAGCGCCACCGGTCAGCCAGCCAGCAGCCGCCATGGCGATCTCCATGACTAGCGTTAGCAGCCTCCTGCTGGTGAGTTCGGTTCATTTGTTAACTTCCTTAAAGGTCCCTTACAAGATGCATTGCTAAACACGTAGTTTCACTGCTTCATCTCGGCTGCAGATATGTTAGAGCTATGTTGCAGGTGCATTATGAGCCATAAAATCATCCATATTTGTGCTTATGAGATTGGAAAAGTAGGCTGTTTCGAATACTTGCAGAGATTGGTGAGGAGATTCAGCACGGACAGTTAAAAAGTGTGCTGCGTTTTTTTTTTAATTTTCGGTGGACAACCGTTCAAGTGGTTGTCGGATATACCTTAACTTCCGTTAAACTCAAAATCTAGACGTCTTTATAGAACAGCATACAGAAATATAGCGGCGGTTGCATTGTGCACTGCGAGCCGTATTTTGGAGTCTTGAAGTGGTGGTAGGATTTTAGCTGCTGCGTCGATTTTATAACAAATAACGGCAATATCAGTAAGAAAAAACAGAACAAAACCAATAGCCATGCACCATGCGCAATTTCTAGTCAAAGATTTTCTCCTCATACATTTCAACACTTCTCTCAGCCGATTCCTACTTGAGTTTATACAAAGCACCTCAACTACAGATTGCCATAAACGCAAAAAATATAAATAGATCGACGTGCTGTTACTATATTTCTCACGAAAATCATTCATCGAGTAACTTAAAATTGTTCAAATGAACGCGTTTCGCTTGGCGTTCACCTAAACTATACGCCCTGCACTGCTAAGCGTCAAGACCTCGTAAGTCTCTCGACAATGTATTGTTTTCCGAAATGAAGGGACATCATCTCGGGCTATTGAGTATTTTGCGCTTATATGAGTGAGAAGTCAGTTGTTTTTTTTTTTTTGCTTGGTTTTTGTTTTTTGTTACATGATCGAGTGGACACCATGATGGTTAACACACGCGCACGGTGCGAACAACATGAAAATAAAACCACGTGCAATGTTTCGCAAACCTACCCCAAAACTACAGATACGTTTGGTGTTTTCATAATCTCGAATTGACGTAATGAAGTCGTGCCATTTAGCACTGCGCTGTTTTTTTTATTAACTTTTTGTATACTACGCTTTGATTTTTCATGAACTCTGCATTGTTATTTTTATTTCAAAGGAAGTATCTAAAGAGTCTAAAACTCTCGAGTCTCAAATCAAGGCGAAATATAGCCTGCCTGAGATATTAAAATTTAAAGCCAAAACTGTACCAGCACAAGGATAATCCATTGGGCATAGAAGACTTTACACTCAGCTATCTGGAATGCAGTTGCATTCTCCCGAAGGCGACGGTTATAGCGGAAAGCATTCCTCCTCCTCACCCCACCCCCCCCCCCCCCCCCTCCTAAAAAGAAAAGCGTTGTACCAAACTCATCTCTGTTGCTAGAGTTGCAGCCTGATGTTGGATGCTCAGTCATCGAGGGGCTGACACGGCAGGCCTGGGCGCTCGTGCTTCCCATTCCAGGTGTTGACTTTGGCGCTCGGCCCGCCGCAGACCGCGGACGCTGGTCCAGCCGCGGCCGCGACGCACAAGTCCTACTTCCCCGTGGTGGCCACCCCACCCCTGACCCAGGAGCGCAGCAGCGTCTCCAGCGTAGTGCCGTCGAGGGTCAGCTCCGTCCCGCGACCGACGCACGCCTACGCAGAGACGACGGTCACTGTTGCTATGACGGCAGTTGGAGTCGCTTGCCCCAGTAGCTATGGTCTCTGTGGAGGTTTTTGCTGTAAAAATTGGTAATCTCCGGAGCTGCCTGCCGTGGAAACTGACCCCGGTCTGCTCAGCTGGTGCGCCATTCATGGCTGACACCTGTGTCCACTGCTAACCCCAGCCGAGACTGCAACACCCAGGAGTCGGCGCAGAGGAGCCAGTCCACCGCGCGATATCATAATACGCGGGAACGAACACCATCACCAGGTGATAATGAATCAACCAACAGCAAATCGGACATGTTGTTTACTTTCGCCCCAACGAAGGAATCTTCAGAGGCCTCCCTACTGTACTGAAAACTTAGTAAGTTAGAGCAAATAGAACAGCGCGGAAGACGGCGTTGGAAAGTTTTCGTCAGACCGCTTCGAATAGGCATAACGTCAGAGTGACGTGATTACACGGGAAAAACCTTTCAGCTCTTTGGAGTGCATTTCGTGTCAGAAATAAGGAATAGTTGCCGCCTTCTTGAAAACGTCGCTTACATGCCACGGGAAAAGGGACCATAGGGCATGACCTATCCGCATGTCAGAAGCTTGCAGCTTTTACAACATGTGGTCCATTTATTCCAAACTGTCCTCGGACTGTTCCAAAACTCATAGTGGCGCCTGCAGGCTCGCCCCGTAAGGCGGAGCTAATCCCGGTCGGACGGCGGACGTAGCTCCACATTCCCGATGAGCTATTTGCATGTCGGCCTGCCCCCTTAACGTATAGCGATTGCCGTCACAAAACCATTCTGAGTGTCTGGCCTGTGTAGCTTTTGAGCTCTGCCGTGCTAAACGTTTTAAGCCGTCTCCACCTGCTTGCATTCTTATGCAGACCTGAGCCCACTTCCCAGCTAAATACAATCAAGGTCAAGCGATAATGACGGAAGGTCGTTAAGCTTTTGTTCCAGCTTTCGGAGTTTTCTCTGCCTTAAACTATTAACCTCAGACAGGGTTCATGGGCACGATGAGAGAAACAAAACAAAACAAAAAAACAAAAACGGTGGCATTTTTCCGTTCTCACTTACAACTCGTTGCAATGACGAAACGCCATGTCACGTCTTTAGTCATGACAACGCCGCTCTTAACGGGGAATGCCAGCCTGGCAATGCCATAACGGGGAATGCCAGCCCCCAGGAACACGTCGGGCTTGGTACATGACACGGCGTCGACCATAGAAAACACATGCCTCCGCGATGACGAGGCAGATGGGCGCGACACCCGATGACTTTCAGATGATCTTGAAGCCAGTACAGCCGCACCCGGTGACACCACCTCGGCCGGGGTCGCTGAGCCCTAGCGATTGCAGTTCTTGGTCGACTCACTGAGCTAAGTGCCAGGTGCGCTGCAACCGTTTGAAAGCTCGACGATGAAGACTCTGTCTGAGCCGTCGCTGAACGACCAGCGAGCAGCAGCGGCTGCGCAGCGGGGTCACGACCGCGCTGTCCGTCGTCGGGCGCTCGACCGTGTCCTCAGTCGTGACCGCCAGCCAGCAGCTATGACCTTATCGGTGTGCGTCGCCTCTCTCCTGCTGGTGTATCTTACCCGTTGTGAATCACTTTAGATGGGGCGTAACCAACGCGTCGGGAAAGGTGATACACACACACACACACACACACACACACACACACACACACACACACACACACACACACACACACACACACACACACACACACACACACACACACACACACACACACACACACGCACGCCGCACGCACGCACGCACGCACGCACGCACGCACGCACGCACGCACGCACGCACGCACGCACGCACGCACACACACACACACACACACACACACACAATAATGGCAAAGCACTAAAACACATGACGCACTGTCTAACGCCAGTGTGTTGAAGCCATCCCCTAGCTCGCTGTGTAAAGCATACTGCTGTAAGATGCTACGACATCGTCACCAGGTCATGTCTAACTAATTATTCGTAAACAACCCTCCAGCCTACCCTCCATCACACGAACCCGCCCTCCATTGCTCGAACCCATCCCTCCATCACTTCGAACCATCCCTCTATCGCTCCAACCTCCATCGCTCGAACATAACAAGACGTGTGATTAGAAACCCACGACACAAGGTAAAACATTCATCAATTCCCTTGCCTGAGTTATGTAAAAGCAATCGGGGAACAGTACCTAACGTTGGTCTTGTTCCCAACAATATCTAGATAGGCCTTTTTGCGGTCGGGCAATCGGGGAACAGTACCTAACGTTGGTCTTGTTCCCAACAATATCTAGATAGGCCTTTTTGCGGTGCTTAGCATTAGTGCATTGATTAGACAACTGCGAAAAACAAACACAACAGATAATGCAAAGGAGGTGATGACCTAACTGCATTCTGTCAGCGGTGCGTTCACACAGATAATAAAATAGATAAGGTAAAGGAGGTGGTCGCGTAACTGCATTATGACCGCGGTCCGTTCACACAGATAATCAAACAGATAAGGCAAAGGAGGTGATCGCGTAACTGCATTCTGTCAGCGGTCCGTTCACACAGATAATAAAACAGATAAGGTAAAGGAGGTGATCACGTAACTGCATTCTGACCGCGGTCCGTGGCCGCACCCTTCGCTCAGGTGGGGGGGGGGGGGTCAGTTTGAGCACCCCCTGAGATCTCGGGAATTAAGAGAGATAAAAACACCAAATTTGCAAGGTGGGTTGACCTGTATGTGAACTCACTTAGATCGAAGTATCAAATTCCTAGGTCTTGACCTTCGGGTCATAAAAGGTCAAACAAAGTCAAGTTCCCGGTTGGTCCCAAAGTGCCCTCAGAACCTAGATAATCGTTTCTAAGCAAAAGGTCACATGCTCATTCAAAGTCAGTGACATTGTTTGACCCGTTGAAAGACAAGGTGACCAAAATCATGCATAATTGCTTTGAGATTTGTATTTGACTAAGCGACAAGGATTACGCTAGGCAGTATGTTCCTAAAACAAAATGTTGATCTGGGTCGTTTTTGGTCAATGACCTATTCTGACCTCTAAGAAGCCCATAGAACATGCATAATGCAGTTCCTGCTATCAATAAATTCGAAATGAGCACCAGAAGCTATCCCACACCGCAAGTCATGGAATAACAAAACAGGTTGCTTTTGGCCTTGGTGTGACATTAATACCTGACCTTAGGTCAATCTAAATTTCTCATTCAACTGTTGGGTTACCTAAGAAAGCATCTCAGAGATGTCTTGCTTCGTCTAACACTCCGTTATTAGATCAGATTGAAGGATTCCCTAGGAAATACCTTCGCTGAAACCATGGCGTGAATTTGACCTACCATAGGTCAGTGACCTTACAAGCTACACCTGAATTGTTGATGCCAAAATATGTGCTATTTAATTGTCTATAGCTAAGCAAAGTTTGGCGCTGTTGCGCCGCGCCGTTCTGAAATCATTTTTAAAAACTTTCGGGGGGTTCAAGTTGACCCCATCCCGAGCGCGTATTAATTCAGGAACCAGGGGCTGGTGTTTAATGAAGAACCATCCGGAAACAGAAGCCAGGTTTTGTTTTCATGAGAGGCAGTGAGAGACAGGAACCAAAACTGGGAGCCAAGCACATGTCTTCTGAAAACTTTGTGGAGATGAGTGCGGCAAACATCGGAATGGCGAATCGCAACTGGACCTCGAAGCACTGGCCTTTGTCGCCGGCTTCATAGCACGCCGGTGCCGTCACCTGGACCCGGGCTAGCACTGCTAACACGGGTGACTGCACCCATCTTAGAGGCATCTAACTGGCTCCCGGAGGGTCAGTCAGGGTGGACTTATGATGCCCTCAATACAGGGTCAGTATCGCTGCTTGTCTGGTCATGCCCACAGGGCATAGCGAACGTATCGCGCGTCCGTGCACAATCCCGTAAAGCTAACACCATATCAAAGCACAATTTACGTGGGAGACTGGAGCACCTAAAATACGAGTTCAGGCGCAAAACTGGCCAATACTTTTCTACCGGCATCAGAAATTGTGTGCGGGTGAGTTTGACACGACATTAAACCACAACCGGGCACATGTCAAAAGCATTTTTCACCCTCCCTTTGAAAGACACGGTATAACGGCAGGAAAACAGTGCGTCGTCGAACCTGGTAAGAAATATTTCAGGGGCCTCTATATGATGCAATTATATTAAAGCTATGATTGCATCCTCATAGCGTTATGAGATAATTAGAAATAGTATGACACATTACTTTTTACGGTTGGCAATGCTCTTTTGGTAGATGCCGTAAAAACTTAGTTGACTTTTGTGTTCGAACCATGCCATTGTGTAAGACCACAGTTGCACACTGTTGCAACAGCAACCAGTTACTACCAAATGGCCACGAGGGTACGTCTGAAGAACAGCCCATGTAACCTCGCCCAAAGTATCATGCCGCTACACTCCTGGTGATCACTGCACTTCTTGACTATGCTTTTTCGCGGTTTCACTCGTCGTCGCAATGTTTTCCTTTCCCGTTCTTCCCGCGTTTGCCTTTTTCGCTGCCTCCGTGGATTCCTTTCTCATTCCTTTCGCCTTCAGTCGCCGTCGTCCGTAACCTTCGTCATCATCGTTCACTCCATCATCGCTCCTCGTTGCATCCTCCTTCCCATTACTCATTCCGCACACGGCTATCCACTGCGGGGGCCTCTACTGCGGGCCGCGGCCTCCCCACGATGACGCTGACGCCCCACTGCAGGCGCGTGCCCTCCGGCGTCTGGCGGCCCCCATTCAGACCTCGGATGACGAACACCAGCTTCTGCGCCACTTTCGTCACGTGTGCGTCGCCTAAGTCGGCGTGCAGCGCCATTAATGTCAGCTTGCGGCACCAGCGGCTGGCCACTCCATTTTTGTTTGCATCGGTGCTGTGTGGAGCAGGGCGGTCTTTGAGAGTCGTGCCATTCAGGACTGCATGACTTTGAACAGGAACGCGGCCAGAATAGTGGAGTTTGTATTTTCGGGTTTGTTTCAGACGTGTCGCAGAATGCATTCATAAAGTTTCGAAAAGTTTCGATCGAAAAAGAACTGGCATCATACTTGTCCGTAGAAGCATGGTTCTGCTTATCCTTTGATCTACGATCAATGATCTATGATTACACCATGATTTTGCCTGCCAACGGCTGTTTTATAATAAAATATGCGGTTTTTCAAACATGTCTTAAAACTCCACAAAACAGTTCTCGCTGATTCGGTAATAAAGTTGTGTCGTTGTGAAATGAGCGCTAGACCTTTTGGAATATTCTTATAAGATTTCGTAGCGCAGTCATTCGCGAAAACGGCTAATGCTAAGTTAACGAATCACCGCTGGCTGCGTTCGGGCCGCCCGGCCCTGCTTGCCGCCGCTCCTGGTGCGGTCGTCGGGTGTCCATCGGCGCTGTTCACAGAGGTGGTCTCCGCCAGGGCGCGTGGCTCGGGCGCCAGCACGTCCCGGACGTGGGCACGAGCCGGGTGAGCAAGGTCCGCCGCCGCGCGGAGCTCAGGCTCGTCCGCCACCAGCTCACAAAGATCAGAAAGACTCTTGATTTGATTGGTTAGCCCGTTCTGCAACTTACTGCCTGAGATGGACTGCTGAGAGGGTGATGATGAGATGTAGATGAGATGAGATGGACTGAGATGGTTATGGTTGCCTGCATGAGTTGGTGCAAAGAACGAAGCTTTTATACCGTTAGTCCAGCACAACTGACCCGGCAAGAACCTTTTCTTCTACTGTTTCGTGGGCCGTACTGTGGACTAGACATGGTGAGTTTCTGCGAGTGTTACATCTTACGAGCATTATAATGTCTTAACAAGCAATATAATGTCTTGTTTTGCGTCTAACTAGGTTTTGAGGGTTCGAGAGCGACAGAATGCATCACAACATACAATATGATTATAAACAACAATACTTTTACTTTCTAACATTTGGCAAGACCTAGGGGATCACCAGACACACCATTGAGGTAAATAACACTTATTTAAAAAGGCAAACAATTCGCTGACACGTTAAGAATTAGTGGGTGGATCTGCTAGGCCTGGCCTGATTTCAATGAGCAGTAGTTACACGGACTATTTATTTAAACACAGCGACGTAATGGGCTTGACCGTTATTGCAATGGCGAGATACACAAACCATACCTCACAGTCATCAATGATGTCTGAAATGAACAGGAAGCCATGAGCCTTCCCATTGGCAGCCTAAGGTGGGTGGTCAATGCGGTCCGCAGTTGTTAGCGTAGCACATGCACAACGGTGGTGGAAATCTGGGTAGTGGTAACGAAGTTTGTCTATTTATGCCTGCGTTTGTTCAGACACCTCTCACGGCGTACAAGTCGTGACCGTGATAACTGGGACTATTACTCATATTACTTTCCACCGTCCCTCGATTACCATTCATTTGAAAGGTGTCCGTTTCGTAAAAATGACTATTCTCTTTGATTCTGCCATCTTTGCCCATGTGTGTTCTCAGGATTGCGTAGAATATGGTGGCATTAGACATTTCACATCATTGAAACATTCGATAAGGCTAGTAAATTTGCAGACAGCAGTATAAATAAACAGATACCTAAGGCATGCGGCGCCCAGATTTTCCTTCCAGAGACAAATTCATCATTCATCAATGTACTAAATTTTGTAACTTGCTTTAGCATTTAACTGCATTTCGCGTTTCTGTGGCTCATTTAAATTGGATGATATAATTTCAGTGACACATGCAGTATTCTTGAACTATGTACATTACATTGCTATCCTTGCACGTGTTATCACAAGTGGAGCCGTGACGGCCGTGCTGAATGGAAAATAAGGCGGACATGTAGGTCATTTCAGCGCTGCTGAAGCGTGTTTACTCCGTCATGTTGCATGCAATGCCACTTAAGGACAACAAACACCATGTAAAAGCCTGAATTTCTCTCTTACCTCCAGCACACAAATGGGCGGCTCTTGTGACACGTTTACTTACTTTGGGATTCAGTATTGTATAAGAAATGCTTTCACTTGCCCAAGACGTTAATATTACTGCATTTGATGGCACAGTCCAAGTATAGAGGAGGCTTACCGCGATTTCTGTTATCCAACATTTATTTACTTTCTGTCGGTGCCAAGCATTCTTTGTCTTAGAAACTTGCCAGAATCGGGCGATCCCAGCAAGCTTGAAAGACTAACTTATGGTTTACTGAGTTGAGGTGATTTTGTGAAATTGAAAAAAACCAAAATAGGGAGGAAGTGTTTGCTGCATTCTGGTGAGGGGTCTAATTTAAATGCCGCCATCTTCTTTTTTATTTGTAGGTTAAACTAGGAACAGTGTGTTTAAAGATTGATTTGGCACTATAGAAGTTCCACAGTCCATGTGTATGTATAACTGCTGTCCCAGCCCCACCAAAATATCAGCAAATGGTATTTGGTAAACGAAGTAGCAAAATAACAAAATATGGTGTTTGGTTAACAAGACTGTTCAATAGATGAGACTGACAGCATATTTTATGTAATTCATGTATAGACCTGAAATTAACTTGCCGTTAGTGAACGTCGACACGCACTGGAGCTAATTTTCTATAACACATCCGATCGACTTAAGCCAAAATGGCCCTTTTTCTTGGTCAATTATTGACCACTGCTTGGCCGAAATTTAATTCATTACTTCATTACCATTAACTAATTCATCTCTTCTTTCAGCATATTTTACTCTGGAGAACGTTGACGCGACGAATATTACAACATATACCTACCGACGACATTTCTGCTTTTTGCCCACATTTGGCAGCTAAAAGATGGCTGCACGTCTTCACATAGCCGGCATCATGTAAATATTGGAGACATGTGGAAATGTACAAACATTGTAACGATAAACTCACCCTGCCTGGTCATTGGCTACGGAGTGTTTGCTATGGAGGATTACACAAAATGCGAGACATATTAGTCCACTGCACTGCGAACTCAAACCGAAAGTTATTTAGGCGGCTTGCGGGGTGCAATACAAAGGAATGAGTAGCGCCCAAGGTGGCAAGCAAACTTATTCGCTCACGCGATATTTTTAACAGCTGAATGCATGAGCCGAATACCGCGAAAAGGATTTTAATTGTGATCATGGGTTGTCGAAATGTGGTTGGTTGAAGTGGGGTACTTATGGCAGCACCACCAATAGATTTTGGCATGTTGTTACAACATTTTTGCATGAAAGATGAAAGACGTACAATATTTGTGATAAGCAGCCAAACGCATGAGAAAGATGAACGGTTCCATATGCTTGTGTAAGAAGATGTCATTGACCTTACTTAAAAAGGCAGGAAAGATATTAAAGACCAGCAATGGCTCAAACATCGTCGTGCGTTCACATCGTTGGGAACAGAATTCGATGAAAAAACTTGATAAAGATCGTTGAACAACTACTGATAGCATGCGCGCACACCTTATTGTATGACATGAAAGTATCTTCAGCATCTATGCATAGCGCGTGATATTGAAAATCAGCGATTGTCGTTTCTAGAGATGCTGGATGATGCTGAGAAGCAACTCATATAGACGCGTGCCAAACGCTGCTCGAACTACACACAACGGGTCTGGAGGCTTTCTTTAAAGTAAAGCTATCGCGATAGCCAAGGCTTGGACCGGGCTGTATTGACCGCATGCTTTGAGATACTCGAAGTGGTGGAGGCACACTGGCTCGTCTTCGCCCTAAAACATTTGCGTTTGCGTTTGCATTTCGTGTGCAAATGCCCGTGGTCAAGGACACTATCTTCTGGAACGTCGTGTTCCAAAGTACTCTGTGATGGCTTAGCTAAGCCAGCCTGTCTCTTTGGATGAAAGCATTTACCCATGACTTGTTGCCGGCATATTCTGGTCCAGCCACAATACTCCAGCACGTGAAGTGAGGGTATCAAAGCACAAGTCTGGCTCTCCTGTTGCTGTATCGACCAGAGGCTGCCAGCCCATTGGTAGTGCAAATATGCCTTAGCGCCGGACAGCTGCCACAGCTATACACCCTGCATGTTGTTAAGTGTTGACACTGACTGGTCCGGCCTATACGAGCTGTCATCTATTTTTGACATGCTCTCAGCTTGAGTGTCTGTAGCGATGAAGGTTTTGCATTTTGAAATTAATCAGATCAAGGGACTGTGAAGCAGCGTTGTTTACCTTTTCTTGTGTTGCCGTTGTCAGGGCTGCACAAGAAAACGCAAGCTTACAGAAGTATTAAGTGGAGCCGAGCCAAGGCCAAAACACCGGCTTAATTGGGTGACCTTCGCAAGGCACTGGCCATTTCTGGATGCCATTCAGAAAAGCAAGTTAACGGCTTAGAAGTCCGCAATGTAAAACCTATGAAAACCATGAAGTTATGTTTAAAACAACGTGCCTATAGACACAGTCCATACCTATGTCTATAACAGCACGACAATTCACAATATTAGATGACTTAATTTGTAACATCAAAAACGCTGCACAATCTGACAGCAAGGCGGTGGGGAGTGATTTGGTGAATGAACTTGCCCCTCAGAACCGACGTTCTCATCTGCTTTAATCCCGCTGCTCCAGCCACTAGCGCATTAAGACCTGCACCTTAACCAACGGGATCTTCGGCGAAACCGGCAAGGGGTACTTAAGTACAAATGAAACTTCCGAAAACGAAAATGTTTGATGGTTGTGACGCATTGCAGTTCATTTATTTTTGTTCTTGTCTTTTGTCACATTACGAGCTATATACGGTTTTTGATTAATTTGGCCCCAGGCGAAAATTTATACGGTTTCAAATTTTATCCGTGAAAAAAGCTACTTTCACACCTGGCTGCAGGATAAAACTGTTGCAGCTACAACGGGAAGTCTTCAAAGTCAACGGCAAGCCAGACAAAGGTAAGTCAAGGAAGTCACTTCATGGGGCCTGCTGTGAAGCACCCACGTTAGAGGTGCCGTGTTCTGGAGGCTCTTGTCCAAAGTTTAATCCAAAATCTGAGAACCGACTAGCTGCTCGTTGAAAAGTGTAAAAAATCAGGTTGTCGATAAATTCTTAATTTCGTACATCAGATAAATACTGCAGCCAATAACCTCAGTCCCCACCCGCGTCGCTCCATTCCCTTACTCGAATCGAATGAAAGGAAAATGGAAAATGATCGCTGGTAGGCAATGTATATTTCCATTTAATATATTCATATACACACCAATACGCGACACGCTAGTTTATTTATAGCAGCCACCAAAAGTCTAAAGATTTCTGCCCTCTTCTGTTTTATATCCAAAGTGCACTTCGGCGTCTTATTAAATCCTAAAAATTTGAACTTTATTCAGTTCCTGTAATCCAGTTGTCGACCTAAGCCGCGGCAGAACAGTCGAATGTGTTGCATCGTTGTGGCCGTCCGCCGTCTGCAGAGATCTCCAATCAATGCAGCATCCCACGCGCCACATGTCTGCAGAGATCACCATTCAACGCAGCACCCCACGCGCCACACGTCTGCAGAGGTCACCAATCAATGCAGGATCCCACGCGCCACACATCTGCAGAGGTCACCAATCAGTGCATCACCCCACGCGCCACACATCTGCAGAGGTCACCAGTCAATGCAGCACCCCACGCGCCTGGCACAGCATGTGCTACGCGCTGACCAGCCAATATTCTAACAGTCATCAATGTAAAAGCGCCTCCATGCATGACCAGCCACGATAGTACGTGCCACGTGTACCCTGTACAGTTGACACGACCTGTTGCTGGCAAGCGCCTCGCAGACAAGTTAAGAATTAGTACTTAAATCTGCTAAGCGTGGCCCGATTTCATTGAGCAGAAGTTACATGGGCTATTTATTTAAACACAGCGACATACTGCGCTTGACCGGTCTTGTGAGTATGAGATACACAAACCATGCCTCATAATCAGCATCAACGATGACTGAATTGAACAGGAAACCGTGAGACTTGCATTGCCCAAGCCAAGCCGACTTGTCAATGCAGTCCGCAGTTACTAGTGTATCACACGCACCACAGTGGTGGAAATTGCGTAGTGGTTACGAAGTTTGGCTATTTATTTCTGTGTTGTTTCCATACACCTCACACAGCATGCAATTTATGACCGTGATAACTGGGGCTCTCACTTATATTACTTTCCACCGTTACTCGATTGCTATCCATTTGAAAGATGCACGCTTAATAAAGATGACTGTTCTCTTTGATTCTGCCATCTTTGCCGACGTGTATACTTAGGACTGCGTGGAATAAGATAGCATTGAACATTTCGCATTATTCAAACATCCGATCGAGTTCGTTAACTTGCGGACAATAGATTGAAAAAAAACAGATGTCTCATGTGTCCTTTGCCCAGGTTTCCCTTCCGGAGACAACTTCAGCATTCCTTAACGTGCTTGATTTTATCAATTGCTATAGCATTTAACAGCATCTCGCGTTTTTGTGGCTCGGATAAAATTGGATGATGTCATTTCAGTGACACATACAACTTTTTTGAGCTACGTGTATGGCATTGCTATCCTTGCGCGTATTATCACAAGCGGTGCCGTGACGCCCGTGCTAAATGGAAGGTAAGACGGAAATGTTAGTCATTTCAAAGCTGATGAGGGGTATTTATTTCGCAGTGTTGCCTAGTATGTTCGCTTAAGGACAGCAAGCACCATAGAAAACCTGGCTTTATCTCTTAACTCCATTATACAAATGTGTGGCTCTTGTGACACATTCACCTACTTTGGTATTCAGTACCGTATAAGAAATCATTTCACTTGCCCAGGGCTGTTATTGTAATTGATAGCACAGTCCAAGTACAGAGGAGGCTTCCCATGACTGCTATTATCCAACATTTCTCTATTTTTACTGGTGCGACGCATTATAATTCTTGTAAGCTTGCCAGGATCACCTGGTCCTGGAAAGCCTAACAGCCCAGCCTATGGTTTACTGAGTTCAGGTAATTTTGTAAAATCGAAAAAAGTGAAAACCAGGATGAAGTTTTTTGAACATTTTGGTGAGGGGTCTTATTCAAATGTCATTACCTTCCTTCGTATTTGTCGTTGAAACTAGGCAGTGTGTTCAAAGATGACACTGATGGCATATTCCATGTACCTCATGTATGGGCCTGAAATTGACAAACAGGTGGAAAAATACAGGTCACCACCAGCTGAGTATTTGCGGGTTAATCCCGGGTTAGGTACCTAGCCAAGGGCCTATGCGGGCTGGATGCCTAGCCGGCCGGGGTCAGGGCTGAGGGCTGGCATTTAGGAAAAAACTGCATCTCTTCTTGACACCGCTCGGGGCGCCGGAACGTTGTTCGCATGATTTGCTGCGAGGTCGTCAGCTCCGAACTGGCTCGCGTTCTTCACCGATGAGATGAGCTGCGCATGCCCAGATTCAGGTTCAGATTCAGATGTGGAGAGATGGGGTCGGAAGCATGTTGAATGCACCAGAATGCAAACTTGCTTCAGACATGACTGCCATGGATCGTTCTATGTCACGGACAGCGCCTGGACTCTTTCCGCTCTCGTAGCTTCTATGACAGAGGATACTGAGGAACAGCTTGCAACGTACGTTACGGCGCTTCAGTGTATGGGCTCATAAAAATAACACACAGCTCGGGCGGAAGCGACGAATTACACAACAGCTTTTCATAACCTACAGCCCATTTCCTGCATGTTTTTCTCCTGCGCCCCGCCACGGCGATAACTTGTGCAACGACGGGAAACTGAGGCAAACGACAACTCAAGGGTGCGGCTGGACGGTCACATGAGGCTAACAATCGCCAAAACCGACCGCCAAAAGCGTAGCGTTCATGGTTACAGGCACTGCATCCAAGCGCTGGTGAAAAGGCGACGGCAGGCTGCTAGGTCTTCACAGGTCGTGTCAATTGTGCACGTGGCACGTGGCACGTACTATCGCGGCTGGTCATGCATGGAGGCGCTTTTACATTGATGACTGTTGGGATATTGGTTGGTGAATATAGGATATTGGCTGGTCAACGCGTAGCACATGATGTGCCAGGCGCGTGGGGTGCTGCATTGACTGGTGACCTCTGCAGACGTGTGGCGCGTGGGGTGCTGCACAGATTGGTGACTTCTACAGACGTGTGGCACGTGGGGTACTGCATTGGCTGGTGACCTCTGCAGACGTGTGGCGCGTGGGGTGCTGCATTGACTGGTGACCTCCGCAGACGTGTGGCGCGTGGGCTGCACTGATTGGTAACCTCTGCAGACGTGTGGCGCGTGGGGTGCTGCACAGATTGGTGACTTCTACAGACGTGTGGCGCGTGGGGTGCTGCATTGGCTGGTGACCTCTGCAGACGTGTGGCGCGTGGGGTGCTGCATTGACTGGTGACCTCCGCAGACGTGTGGCGCGTGGGGTGCTGCACTGATTGGTAACCTCTGCAGACGTGTGGCGCGTGGGGTGCTGCACAGATTGGTGACTTCTACAGACGTGTGGCGCGTGGGGTACTGCATTGGCTGGTGACCTCTGCAGACGTGTGGCGCGTGGGGTGCTGCATTGACTGGTGACCTCCGCAGACGTGCGGCGCGTGGGGTGCTGCACTGATTGGTAACCTCTGCAGACGTGTGGCGCGTGGGGTGCTGCACAGATTGGTGACTTCTACAGACGTGTGGCGCGTGGGGTACTGCATTGGCTGGTGACCTCTGCAGACGTGTGGCACTGATTGGTGACCTCTGCAGACGTGTGGCACTGATTGGTGACCTCTGCAGACGTGTGGCGCGTGGGGTGCTGCATTGATTGGTAATATCTGCAAACGGCGGACGACCACAACGATGCGACGGTTTCGACTGCTCTGCCGTGCCTAGGTCGACAACTGGATTAAAGGGACCGAATAAAGTTCGGATTTTTGAGATTTTAAAAGATGCCGAAGTGCAAGCTGTAAATTGAACAGACAAGGGCAAACATATTTGGACCTTTGGTGATTGTTGTTAGTATATTAACGTGTCGCATATTGGGCGTGCATCTGAATTTATTTAATGCAAAAATACATTACCTACCAACGATCCCTTTCCATTTCCTTGCATTCAATCCGAGCAGGGAAATGCGGCGACGCGGGTAGCGCCTGAGGTTAATAGCTGCATTAGTTATGTGATGTACGAAACTAAAAATGTATGGACAACATGATTTTTGACACTTTTCGATGAGGAGCTGGACTATTCTCGTATTTTGGATTAAACTTTGGACAAGAGCTTCCAGAACATAGCACCCGTGATCTAGATGCTTCACAGCAGGTCCCATGAAGTGCATTCCTTGACATACCTTTCACTTGCTTACCGTTGACTTTGAAGACTTGCCGTTGCAGCTGCAACATGTTTGTCCTGCGGCCAGGGCTGAAAAGTAGCTTTTCTATCACGGATGAAATTTGAAACAGTATTTATTGTCACCTGGGCACAAATTTATCAAACACGTTGCAATATAGCTCGTAATGCGAGAAAAGACAAAAACAAAGATAAATGAAATGCAATGCAGCACAACCAACAAACATTTTCGTTCTCGGAAGTTGCATTTGTACTTTAGTCTCCTCTGCTGGTCTCGCCGAAGATCCCGTTTGCTAAGGTACAGATCTCAATGCGCAAGTGGCTGGAGAAGCGGGCTTAAGACCGATGAGAACGTCGGTTGTTAGGGGGCAAGTGCGTTCACAAAATCATTCCCCACCGCCTTGCTGTCAGATTGTACTGCCTTTTTCATGTTACAAACTACGTCATCTTAAGTTGTGAATTGTCGGCTGTTATAGACATATGTATAAACTGTGTCTATAGGTACGTTGTTTTAAACAGAACTTCACAGTTTCTCATAGGTTCTACATTTCGGACTTCTACGCCATTTTCAGCGCTTTGGAAATAAGTACTCCACATTCTACAACCACTAGCAGGAAATCCATCACTAAATAGGCTATTTCATGGCCTGGGTTCCATGAATAGCTGGTTAATGTTTACGTAACGAGCCGTGCTTAGCGAATTGGGTTGATTTCGTCAGATGACGTCCTTGTTTAGTATCTCGCAGCAACTCTGATTTGAGCGCCGCACGTGGAACAAGATCGCGACTTTTTAAAGTAACATTTGGGCAGTGTACATATCATAACCGCCATAGCCTTTCCCCGCTATCCTGTTACGGGCATAGCCACGTACGGTACATCACGTGTTCCAGCTGTGGACCTGGGACCCAATATTCACACATCACGATCTCGCACACGAGGGACCACGCACCGTATCTAAGTGTAACTATGCAGACATACACGTATCAAGGAATTGCTAGCAGGTATCCATGCTTTTGGCATTTTCAAAATCATCATTGTTAGGTGCACATAGTAAAGGTTTCTCCCAAAATCATCACGCTCTTTTTAAAAATGTTGTTGCAGGGCAGCTGTTGAATTGGATAACTGGAAGCAGTCCATCAAACACTAAATCATGATCGAGACTAATCTATGAAATTATCAGAGGCCAGACTTATTAAAAAATTATCGTCAACGGACGATTTTCTTCAGATTTTCCTCCAAGTTTTACAAAGCTCGGAGCAAAAACAAAATAATCCATGAAAATCCTCCGCTGTCGGAGCAACTTTCCTCCATCGAGTTTTAGAAACAAACTGTGCGGCGAGAAACGCAATGGTAAATGCGCAGTTATTGTAGAAAACGAGCCCATACAAATTTCACCTCATCGCTGCGTTTTTTAGGGATGACGCATTTTTGTCAGAATGCGCCCTAATGAGGTCACATTGGTTCAGAAACCTAGTCTTAGGGTGCATGCATCTTCATTGCTTAATCTGCATCGTTTGTCCCCACCTGGTTGATGGTGAAGTCAACATCAGGCTACCGAGAGCCATTTACAAGGACTTGCAGCGTGCACCAAGCATCAAGATGCCTATAGTGCTTTCGTTCTACCCCATGTGTGTAAAACACCGAAGCATAGACGTCAAGGAAATTCGTTGGAAACATTGGCCAGGATTCAGCAGCATCGTACAGCTCACATGAGAGCCCCGATTTATAAATATTTGTGCTATTGCCAGCTCTATCACAGCTTTATTTTCATGCCAACATTTTCCTGCTCGTAGCAGGCTAACACAGGGGGGGGGGGGGCATAGCAGTGGAACCTTTGTCTAGAGACTAGATGGAGGGTGCGGGAGTTTATGCCAAAGTGTGTCTTTATTTTTGCGGTGATTGGTAATTGGCAACAACATGCCAAGGCTCTGGCTGTTACTTAATCGTATTAATTTTGCAACGGCGTATAATTCAACAGGACAGTCCCCATCAGATATCTCGTGGTTGACCGCAGATATTTCAATAAAACCTTGCCGTTCTCACTGAGCTCCATCCCCCCCCCCCCCGGCCCGTTTACGAAACTCCGCCGTCCCCCCCTTTCCATCACTTTTGACTAATGTTCGCCGTGGGCTCCTCGGTGGTATTGTAGGTCACGGACTTCTTGAGGCTGCACGTAGGGCTAGGCGATTAGGACACTTGTGTTCAATGACATTTATGGAGCCTTAATTTTATGGTTCATGGGTGGGTTTCGAATTACTAAATTAAATCGCCGTTAATTGCCGCAATTAAGTCCCTATTAGTTATGTTTCCATCTCCATTACAAGCTCAAGATTTTTGCATTTTAAGGTGATTCCTGGGCACCATCCCCTCCCCCCCCCCCCCCCGTCTACCGTTGTTGTATGCGGTTCTGCGTTCACATATAGCATATTCGGCATATTAACTGAACATGGAGGTAGAGTGGAACGGCCAAAAGATATTATGGCAAGTGTATACATAACTCTGATGATTAGGCTAGTGAGATCAATACATTCCATGATTGATGTGCCGTCTTCGGTTGCAAATGAGTGACAGTAGACGCTTCCTGATTTCCAGGTCCCGGCGTCGAACAGTCAGCGTCAGGTTCATCAACTGGCAGCGACAAGATCATACAAACTGCTTGAAGCTTTAAATGTTCTGGCCATTGCCATGTGTAAAACATTGTGTTTTTCTGTTCTCATGCTGGCCTTTTCTCTCAGATACATTGCCTTGCCTGCGCCGTTTATTGGTGTTCAAATAGCTTGTAAAAAAAGAGGAAGGACACAATTTTCTATGCAACGCAACCAGGGCAGATTACAGGTAGTGTGTATATCGTAGCCTACCTATATGATTATCCTAGGTTGTATTGTCCTCCCAGGCACTTGGAAAGCGCGCGCTGATTGTCGAACGGCCCGCCGCCGGCGCTAACCATGGCACCTCTTGCGTGTCCATGCGTCAAGTAGTAAAACTTGTGTTTCTCTCCGCAACCGCCCAGGGTCGCTGTCAACCCTGTCGTTGACGCCTTCGGCACGTGCCGTCTTTGCAATACCTGCTGTCGGTTGCGTCAGTTTTGGCGGCGCGGCTGCAGCTGAGGGTATATGATCAGACATGTGCCTGGTTCCTAATATTGGCTCCTGGTTCCCACTGGCTCCTTCAACAAAACAAGATCCTGGGTCCTGGTTCCCACTGGTTCTTTCGACAAAACAGGATGCTGGATCTTGGTTCGCACTGGTTCTTTGGATAAAACACGACCCCGGATCCTGGCCCACTGGATCCCTCGACAAAGTAAAACGCTGAATCTTGGTTCCCACTGGTTCTTTTGACAAAACAAGACCCTTGATTTTGGTTCTCACTAATTCTTTCAACAAAACATGACCGTGGATACTGGTTCTCGCTGGTTCTGTCAACAGAACAAACCCCTGGATCCTGGTTCCTAATGGATCTTTGACAAAGCATCATGCTGCATCCTGGTTCCCATTCGTTCTTATACAAAACAAAACCCTGGATCTTGATTCACACTGTTTCTTTCAGCAACACAAGACCTGCATCTTGGTTTCCATTAGTTGTTTTGTAAGCACTGGCTTCAGCTCCTGGTTTTCCCTCTCTTCCTGTCAATTCCAGCCCCAGGTTCCCATAAGTTATTTGGCAAGCGGCAGAAATGCCAACATGCCATGCATATTTAACACCATGTCTCACAGTTCACTCTAGTTATTTTACCAGCACTAGACTCCTGAGGTCAGAATATGGAGTACTCTAACAGTCTTGGGACCTTGGAAAAATTGACTTACAATGGTCACCCTGCACAACCCAAATACTTTGCCCTAAAAAAGCAGATCAGTACATCACAGACAAGTCCAAATAAACAGCATGCCATGACCCTGTAACGACAATGTAGCTTTTCCAGAAGCCTGAGCACAAGGTTCAGGTAGATATGAATTCATTATGTGTATGATAAAGCAGCATCAATGTGAAGCTAACTTTGGTCTGCAGGTGAGCTGGGCAAATGTAAAAGTTATAGCTCAACTTTGATGGTAACCGGTGATATTGGGATGATTTTCTGGCGCTATATATATATATATATATATATATATATATATATATATATATATTGGCGTGTGTGTGTGTGTATCTAAAACAACATATATGTGTATACATATATGTATATATACATACATACACCTATATTTACATAGATATGTATGTTTATATGGTTGATTTATTTGTCCACCTCCTAGCCACATTCCAAATGCCTAGCAGAATAAACAGAATAAAATGGAATATTTTAGAATATCCGGAATAAAATATCGAGAAAAACCGGGGAAAATGCTATAATATTCTTGAAAAAACTCATCTGAAAATTTAATTTCCATCTTTTGAACTGTGTCTCAAGCTTTGCGGGATATCATATGTCCAAAGTGCATTCGTTATCATCAGAAGCTGCATTTCAACACATACAAACCTTGCTTGTGTCTGATATTGTTGTGGATGATTTAAATTGATTATTACACACTGGATGGTGTGGTTTTTGGTGTTAGCAATAAGAAGCGAATAAAACAGAACCGTAGTCCTGCATTCTCACACGGAGTAACCTCACCACCAGCAGCCTTAGTTCCTTGACGTCATATTGCCTTTGGGTCTTAGATAAACGAAACATGCACTAGCTTCCCTATCTGCGGCCTTGATGAGTGACGCACGGTGGTGCCACGTTGGTGTGCGAGGTGTTGTGGATGGTTGTTGCGTGCTTTGGTTGATAATCATTTTGTGCCGTTCTTATGAAAGCTGATATTATATATATATATATATATATATATATATATATACATATATGCATATATATATATATATATATATATATATATATATCATTATTTTGGTGATATACGCTCGTGAGAGCGGGCCTTTCCTTTCAGGATAACACTAGGCAGCTAACACCTCAGTTGCAGACCTAGCAGGTCTGCATCATACCTGTATCGGGACAAGTTATTGATTTTGGCCTTCTAAATTTGTAGTTTTATTAACATTCAAGAACAGCAAATTTGTTTTATGGTATGTGAGGAACAGCCTGAGCAGGTAACCAGCAATGTTCATAGACTTAAGTTTATCAAGTTACGTTTAGAACAGCGCACATTGTTGGACCTCAAATTTGGGGAGTGTGAGCAGCAACAGCTGTGAAGACCTCCTGGTAACATTCTGGTTTTTGCTGGTTCCCAAATGTAATTTTAGAATGGGTCTTGGTTCTTGCTGAAATTGAATCCCCATCTTAAGCCTGGGCTGGATATTGGCTCTTCCTGAAATTGAATCCCCATCTTAAGTCTGAGCTGGATATTGGTTCTTGCTGGATCACTTTGCATATTCCAGGCTGGGTCTTGGTTCTTGCTGGGTCCTTATGTCTAACCCAAGCTGGATCTTAGTTCTTGCTGGTTCTTTCAGTCTGGTATCACTCTGGATCCTGGTTCTTGCTGGATCTTTTGTTTTCCTGTCAAGCTGGATCCTGGTTATTGTTGGATCTTTTAGCTTATTGTCAGCTGGATGCTGGTTCTTGCTGGACCTTTCGACTCATTGCCAAACTGGTTCCTTGGTTCTTCCTGGTTCTGGAACCAGGAACCAGGAGCCGGTTCCCGCGAAGAAATCTTGGGAGGCAAGCACCAGTCTGCATACGATTGGCAGCGGATAAATGCGGGCTAAGATTTCGATTGGAAATGGTGGAGGCGAGCAAAAGGAATAACTGTTGTCAGGTTTGAACTGTACAGACTCTCCCTTCCTGTGTAGTTTTGACCAACGCCTGCCGTTCGGGTAGAAATTTGTTTTGAATACAGATGTTAAAGTGTTATTGCAATAAAAATAGCAACTTACAGGCGTAAGACACTTGTTGAACCTAATTTGTAACAACAAGAGCTATGTATCGTTCTCAATCAGCATGACCGACCATCGTAAAAATTAAAAGTTGTTTGGGATACGATAGCATCTGGTGGTTCTAAAAGCCCACAGCTGATGTTTAGTCCAATAAAGTCGTCGCCAGTCCATTTTAAGTCGCGTGACAGCACCGTTTATAGAACCTGGTAAGTGGTGACATTTTTGTTTTTGGTAGAATGATTTTTGTTGGCAAGAAGCGATGATAACTTTTTTTATATAAAACAGGCCTCTGATAAACGAAAACTGAACATGGATGTCCCTAGAGGGCTGTATTCTCCTATTCAGCGGCAGTTTGTAGAGAGGGGAGGGTACCTTGTATCCTGGGATGTAGCTTCCTATTTTCAGTTACCATTTTCAAGCCATTTTTTTCATCGACTTTCATTTTTAGAAGTTAGTTCAACTCAAGTTTATTTTGAACATCAATGTCCTTGTTCCCAATTCTGAATAAAAAATGCCTCAAATATGTGGAGAAAACTGTTTTAGCTGCATTTCGGCGGCATTCTCAGCCATTTTCCTTCCTGCTCCCTCCCACCTCCTTCAAAACCCTGCATATTTTTTTAATTGCCAGGCGCATGGGGTGCTACAGGTGACCTCTGCAGACGTGTGGCACGTGGGGTGCCGCATTGATTGGTGACATCTGTAGACGTGTGGCGCGTGAGATGCTGCACTGATTGGTGATCTCTGCGGACGGCGGACGACCACAACGATGCAACATATTCCTGTTCTGCCGCGCCTAGGTCGACAACTGGATTAGAGGAACCGAATTAAGTTCAAATTTTGGAATTAAAAGATATGCTGAAGTGCAATTTGGATATTGAACAGAAGAGGGCAGAAATCTTTAGACCTTTGGTGACTGCTGTCAATATACTAACGTGTCGCATACTGGTATCTGAATCTATTGAATGGAAATATACCTTGCCTACCAACGATCATTTCCCATTTTCCTTCCATTCGATTCAAGTAAGGGAATGGAGCGACGCAAGAAGGGACTGAGGTTATTGGCTGCAGTATTTTTCTGATGTACGAAATTAATAATTTATGGACCACCAAATTCTTCACACTTTTCGATAAGCAGCTGGTCTAGTATCAGATTTGGGATTAATCTTTGAACAAGAGCTTCCAGAGCACGGCACCTCTGATGTGGGTGCTTCACAGCAGGCCACATGAAGTGACTTACTTGACTTACCTTTGGCTTGCTTGCCGTTGACTTTGACTTGACAAAGACTTGCCGTTGCAGGTGCAGCATGTTTGTCCTGCGGCCAGGTGTGAAAAGTATTTTTTCTCTCCCGGATGAAATTTGAAACAGTATAAATTGTAGCCTTGGCACAAATTGGTCAAACACCGTTGCAATATAGGTCGTTATGCGATAAAAGACAAAAACAAAGATAAATGAAATCCAATGCAGCACAGTCACCAAACATTTTCGTTCCCGGAAGTTCTATTTGTACTTAAGTATTATTTGCTCGTGGCACCGAAGATCCCATTCGCTAAGGTACAGATCTTAATGCGCAAGTGGCTGGGGCAGCGGGCTTAAGGCCGATGAGAACGTCGGTTCTGGGGGGGGCAAGTCCATTCACAAAATCACTCCCCACCGCCTTGCTGTCAGATTGTACAGTCTTGTTGATGCTACAAACTGCGTCATCTTAAGTTATGAACTGTCGTGCTGTTATAGACATAGGTATGGACTGTGTTCATAGGTACGTTGTTTAAAAAACTTCGTGATTTGTCATAGGTTCTAGATTGCGGACTTCTAAGCCGTTAACTTGCTTTTCTGAATGGCATCAAGAAATGGCCAGCGCCTTGCGAAGGTCACCCAATTAAGCCAGTGTTTTGGCCTTGGCTCGGCTCCACTTAATACTTCTGTAAGCTTGCGTTTTCTCGTGCAGTCCTGACAACAGCAACACAAGAAAAGGTAAACAACGCTGCTTCACAGTCCCTTGATCTGATTGATCGCAAAATGCAAAACCTTCATCGCTACAGACATTCAAGCTGAGAGCATGTCAAAAATAGATGACAGCTGGTATAGACCGGGCCAGTCAGTGTCAACACTTTACAACATGCAGGGTGTATAGCGGTAGCAGCTGTCCGGCGCTAAGGCATATTTGCACTACCAATGGGCTGGCAGCCTCTGGTCGATACAGCACCAGAGGAGCCAGACTTGTGTTGAGTTGAAGCCACGGCAGCGACCACTGCGGGACAACACCCGTTTGCTCCCAAGAACTGCTCACTAGGTCGACTCCGAGACTCCCCGCATAGGTGCAACAGATCTCTGGCACAGCGTCTGCAAAACCGAGATTCGATGGCATCTCCCACGATGGCTGTTCCATTTGATTCCAAAGGTAAACTGCACTCAGCTGTATCCAAATATGTGAGTTGCCCTTGCTGATTGTCTAACACCTGTCATGTTGATTGAAACAATTGCAGATGCACACGAGTTTGCCCAAAAGTGTTGTCATTGCTCTCAGAAATCTCTACCTACAAGCTCTTCCCAACGTACATCGCTTTGTCTTCTTTATTTCTGTGTAGCCTACTTGACTTTCGACGGTCTCTTGTGTGTTTGAGTTTTGCACGAGTTTGGCATGTGTTTCGTAAGCACAGTTTCTCTCAGATAACACGCATGCTGGCTACTGCTCTACATATATCAGAAGGCGCACGACCAACATCACAATGGGGTATGTTTTTGTCAACGGTGAATTGCCGCCTCCGGTGGCTTCCTATCCAGCAACGCATTCACCGTCGGTGTATTCTGCATACCGTGGAAGATGGGAATACGTGCGGTGCACGATAGCTTTTATGCCTTGTTTAAACAGCGAGTGCTTTGATACCCTCACTTCATGTGCTGGAGTATTGTGGCTGGACCAGGATTTGCCAGCAACAAATCATGGGTAAATGCTTTCAGACACAGAGACAGGCTGGCTTAGCTAGGTCATCACAGGGTACTTTGGAACACGACGTTCCAGAAGAAAGTGTCATTGACCACGGACATTTGCACATGTAATGCTCGGGGCTAAGTCGCAACCGGAAATGTTTTTGGGCGAAGAAGAACCAATGTGTCTCCACCGCTTTAAGTGTTTCAAAGCCTGCCGTCAGTACTGTCCGATTCGAGTCTTGGCTATGGCGGCAGCTTTACTTTAAAGAAAGCCTCCAGATCTGTTGTGTGTGGTTCGAGCAGTGTTTGGCACGCGTCTATAGGAGTTTCTTCTCAGCATCATCCAACATCTCTAGAACCGACAAACGCTGATTTTCAATATCACACGCTAAGCATAGATGCTGAAGATACTTTCATGTGACACATTAAGGTTTGCGCGGATGCTATCAGTGGTTATCCAACGATCTTTATCAGGTTTTTTCATCGAATTCTGTTCTCAACGACGTGAACGCACGACGACGTTTCACCCATTGCTGGTCTTTGATATTCATCCTGCCTTCTTAACTTATGCCAACGACATCTTCTTACAGAAGCGTATGAAACCGTTCATCGTCCACATACGTTTGGCTGCTTATCACAAATATTGTACGTCTTTCATCTTTCATGCAAAAGTTTGTAACAGCATGCTGTTTGTCTCCTCAAAATCTGTTGGTGGTGCTGCCATGAGCAGCTCACTTCAAACAACCACATTTCGACAAAGAATGGTCATAATTTAAATACTTTTGCGGCATTCGGCTAATGCATTCAGCTGTTAAAAAAACATCACGTGAACGAATAATTTTGCTTGCCACCTTGGGCGCTACTCATTTCTTTTGTACTGCAGTCCGCAAGCCGCACTGAATAATTTCCTGTTCGTGATGGCGGTGCAGTGGACAAATATGTCCGCATTTTGTGCAATCCTCCACGGCATGCACAGTGTAACCAGTGACCATGCAGGGTGAGTTTATGGTTACAATGTTTGGATATTTCCACACGTCTCCAGCTTTCATGATGCCGGCTATGTGAAGACGTGCAGTCATCTTTCAGCTACCAAATGTGGGCCAAAAGCAGAAATGTCGTCGGTTGTCACAGGTTGTAATATGCGTCGCATCAACGATCCCCAGAGTAAATTACCTTTAAAGAAGGGTTGGGGCTAGTTGAGAAACAAGAGCAAATGCTGTGGTTCCTCAAAGCGAAAATTTTTAGGTACATGCTACGAAATGCTAGGATTTCTTCCGAATTTCTTACAATCAGCCATAGTATTACTGTTGTTATTTAGACTTTTGCTGATCCCAAGATGACACCACCTTAAAAGCAAGTATGGTGTCAACAGCGCATATTTATAGTGCCTCGGCAGCAGCAAACTTTGGGATGGAAACATGTACAATTTCTAGTGACTCAAATCAACATGTCAAGCAGACATCTCGTTTTAACTTCCACCCTTCCGGTCCCCTTCGAGACTTTCACCACTCGATTCAACGCAAGTAGGTAACCATGCGAATGAAGATATTCTGACCCGTCCGAGGTTCGGACAGCTCCAACACCTCCATGGATGTTCGAAATAAATCAGAACTGATTTAGCTCGCCGCCTTCACAGGGAAATTCACTGCATTCTTCCTTTCTCAGGGATGCCAGAAAAACGGCGCGCTCCATTTTGATTACTGTGGGGCATGCCTAGTCTTGAGAATAGTCCACGCAGCGCGTGGCGATGAGTGAGCATTTAAAAACAGGTTGAGCTAAGGCCTTACTTTTAATAACAGTTACGTATGGCCGATATATTGCCTATCGCCTACGCACCGCCCACATGGCTCTACATGTGGGATTTAACACAATAAATGCCCACACAGGCGTGAAAGACGTGCTTATATTAAAATCGGTCAGAAATGTGGTGCTTGTGCCTCATTTGAAGTAACAGAAATAGTACAATTTATGTACTTCCAGAGGTCTGAGTCATGCCAGGCCCTGCAAGGTAATACCAAGCATCAGCCCAACATTAGGCGGCTATGCTTTGGACAATCACGAGTCTCTCTGAAACGGTCGGCGAACGTAGTCCAGTTCTGAAAGTTGTAGGGGACGCGTTCCTTACAGTGTCTTCGCCGGGAAACGCGGCACACCATTGCTGGAATTGCTCAGTGTAAAACCTTGCAGCATTTTCCGCTGGATACACTCCAACTTTCCAGTAGCTTTTCCCATCTTGTATACCTCGGCTGGATAATGAGCAGCTGGTAGGATCACTCCGGGCCGATCGCTCTATGGTTTGCAGGTTCAACCCTGTTTGCCAGGTAGATTTAGCCCACAGACTGATAGAAATATTGGCATCGCTGCCTTCATCTTAATGATGGTCTATTCTTGGTATATCCGTAACAAATTCTGCCATCTGACGTTTTTTATGAGCCAGCCTTTGTTTGCCATGTTATTTTTTTAGTTTAATGCAATATACTAACACTAACAATAATAAACATGCAGGCTATTTTGCTGTTTTCCTATTTCACTTTGCTCCAAGAACTTACAATACGTTGAACCGCTGTTCACATACTTGCAGTTTTGGTAATTTCTGCCGACAGTAGCTTCTGCCAGCAGGTTTTAAACGGTGAAAACCGAGTGCACGCATCGATCCTGCTACCAGTTGTAATATCAAAGACGACAGGGAGTCTAGCGGTGAGAGAAAACAAACAGAAGGGGACGAATAGCATTGTCAAGTTAGACCTTCGTCTTGCACTGTTCTTTGTGTTGTGCATAGACTGCATGCTATACTACCGCGACGTTCATGGTAGTTCTTGGGCATGCGTTCAAGCAGCAGACTGATAATCTGATTACCGGGCCATGCGTTGAGGTATCAGCCTTTGCGCTGAATTGCCAGGCGGTGTTTAGCCAGGCACTGTGCTCGACACAGTATGTGGCAACACCAGTTCCAGTTTTACCGGGTCGTGCACCACGGTACCAGACGGAACGTCACATTACCAGTCTGAGTGTCTCGTTAGAAGCCCAAGTGTGAAAACACCAGTCCGCGTATCACATTACCAGACCGTGCGTCAACTTACCAGCCCGGGCGTTACATTACCGGGACGTGTGTTGCAGCCGAGCCTGGCTCGTTCGTACGGGCCCTGCGGCCGGCGCTGCTGGGAGCGACGCTATCTGGCTCGCTGCCGCTCTCCGCCGTCGACGGCAGCTTCCGACTGCGCTCGCTGCCGGCTGCACGCTGCCTGCTGCTGACGCTGCTGGCGACGGTGCTGTTCGCGACCCGCTGCGCTCTCGAGAAAAACCTCCTGCCACTGCCAATCACCTCGGCACTGGACGCGTATGTCACGGCGATGGTGTTGCAGACATACCTGAGGTGGGCAGGGGTGCTACTCTGGGTATGGCTGAACGCGCGCCGCCTGCACCGCCTCCTGCAGGCCTGTCGCGAGTACGAGCAGACATTCGGGACCCGTCGACCTCCGGCGGGCCGGCCGCTACGTCCGCCGCTTCGCACTCTTCGTGGTGCTGTCACTGGTCTTGTACGTGGTCATTAAGACGAGGTCTGCGATCTTGAATCCATCTCACATGCCTGGCTGGCTTGCAGCATGTTCTGTTTTGAGCACCTTAATCTTGGTCGGCACATTTGACTTCTGGCTTATTATTTTCATTGGCATATGTTGGTGTTTGGCGAATGCCTTCCGTGACATTAATTCACAAATTTGTGCAGCGCTGAAGGAAGAGAACATGCCGCGGCTGAAGCGCCTGGTGCGCCAGCACGGTTGTCTTTGCCAGCTAGCCAACCGCGTGTGTCGCACCTTTTCCTCCTTTGTGGTGGTCACTATGTTCCTGTTTGTACTGGAGACAGCGTTTTGCGTTTATCTTTCTGCGCGGGATGTCCTCACACCTGCTGGCGGCCGCAGCATCTTCTTCTATGCGTCAAAATTGTTTGCGTTCGTGGCACTGATGGTGATCAAGCTGGCCACCAACGCCGGCTACAGCTGCTGCTGGGAGTCACGGCAGGGCGAGGCTCTGCTCCGAGACCGCCTGTTGACCTCGGATGATCTGCCGCTGCGAGAGCTGCTCCACCGCCTGGCCAGCCAGCAAGTCAACATGAACATGGGCGGCTACTTCAACCTGGACCGCGAGTTCTTCGTACAGAGCGTGAAGGATATCATCACACTCCTGGTCGTTATCGCACAGTTTGATATGGCTTTTCTGTAAAGGACGCACTCAACAACACTGATGAAACTATATTTATGCTGTTTCAGCACGCATAGCTACACTTATTTCATAGAGTATATAAAATATCATGCTTTTGGAAAGTGTACGTGGTGTGCCATATATATTTCTTTCGCTACTGAAAACATATTGAATTCATGAGTATGTTCTATTCACCTACTCGCAGGCACCTGCAGTGCATCGCCTCCGCCAAAGATCACCTTACGCTGGCCTTTCTAGAGGCTCAACAATGCATTTATCTAGGCATGTTTTCTTAAGTAATAAATAGTGTTAACAGTAGCGCAGTGCCCGCCTTGCCTGCAACAGTGAAGCAGTGTAGCACGATCGGAAGACAGGTAATTGCACTTTTTAACGCATGGGGCTCTCTGGCTTCAGGATACGATGATGTTATAGCAAAACTAGAATACCTGTGCGCTTCTGTGCAACCGAATGAAGTTGAGACGGTCAACACTGTGTTTCTTAACCACAAACACCCCGGTTATTGCATCTCCCTTACTGTGCTGACGAGTGGAACATCAAAACAGACCTGCGCTCGGATAGGTTTTTGATGCGCCAAAGATGTTCCGAAGGGTGATGCATGCGAGCCACTTGCGCAGTAGTTTCGTTCAGTTCAGTTGATTTTACTTCGGTCTAGATTCCGTGGCTCTACTGTTGGAGTATCGCGTAGGCCGAGCCACACAAGCTTGGTGATTACGTTTTTTATTACCATACTGAACATAGCGGAACGCATGGACGAATCCCGGTGCACACTACAGACGGTGGCGCCAGCGCCGCTGCTCAAATATATTTTCGATCTTTTGTATATTGTGAATGCTGCTGAGGCTACTCCAATAGCCATGACCACAACACGTCATGAAATCGGATGCGTATGGAAACGTCCTGAGATCATACCGTCCATTGGTCAAAACGTCCAAAATCGCGGCATTCAGCGTTCACAACATCCAAAAACCGTCCAATGTCCCTGGACAGAGGAGAATCCCCAAGTCCAGGTGCACAGCGTCCAAAGCCGCAGCACCCAGAATTCAAAACGTCCAGCATTCATACAGTGCAGCGTGCGTGAGATCCATGGCCTGAGATCTGTCCCACTTAGCCTAATAGTTCGGATATTGCCCGATAGAGGGCTACCGTAGCCGATTTTGCCCATCTCAGCCGACGAGTAACATCATGCGGTACAGTGCTACTCAAGTTAAACCACAGTGCATGGGCATGGACGATGTTTTATTTTTGAACGCAAACTTTGCCGCGTCAGCGCGCCCTTGGCAGCAGGCGCATTAAAAAATTCAAAGCTTTCATCTCTGGCTCGTGGCATGGGAAATAGCTGGCTACTCGGCGGTAGCTGCACGGTAAACGAGGAAGGCACTTTGGCTGCCCGCTGTTTGGTGTTTCGGGCTTTGGATAGCATTCTACGCGGTATTTGGCTCAGCCATTTACTGTATATCTTGGTTATGTTTCACAACTCCTATTTAAGGGCACTGATAGCTGATGTAGGAGGCTGGCTGATTTGATGAATGCTCCAGGTAGGTGCGCGCGTAGACCTCCAGCTCCTGGCACGCTAACCTATACTGCTAGTGATTTATTTGACTGTTTTGATCCTCCCTCCCCACAGTTGCAAATTCCTTCACACGCCATCTAGACGGGACTTATTCAGAATTGTGCATGCCTTTATGCTCAAGGGGAGTCTGTCTTATCAGCCGAATCCGTACACCACCCCTGGTTAGACGCGTTCAATAGCCCAGTCCACAAGCAATTCGTTTCTTGAAATAGATACGTTTAAAACGGGAGCGTAACAAATAAATTGGCTGGATGAGCGACAAGAAAAAAACAACGAGGGGTACCCTGATATTATGCCAACAAACGGGGCTCTCTCCGAATTTGGCTCACTCTTTTGGAAATCTGTAGGCTGCAGCCCAAGTTGCAACGGGGATGAATCCCCTGCAAACGAATAGGGAATTACAATCCTCGTTGCAAGTCAATAGAAAGTAGCAAAATGTTGACTGCGAATGTATTTATCTGCCTGCCAACCGTCGTGTAAGTACCTCCAGTGGCGCACACAGGAGACGTACAGCGGCACGTGCCCCGCCTCCTCCCTCCCTCGTCTTAAGACCCTGGGGACAGACGATCAAAGACCCGGTCCGTGGCTCCGAAGCGCCCAAATGGCTCGGCGGAGATCGTGTTAAGCATCCCGGCCCTGCATTCCGGGCCCTCAATGCCTGTCAGAGGGTCCTTTGCGCCATCCCCGGGCCTTCGGAGTCAATGAGGGCCTCTACGTCGATCAAGCACTACCAAAACCGAACAGTCCCAAGAAGGGACAAGACCGAGCCCGTGACTTTCACTGCTCGGGGCCCCTGAAACAATGAAAGGCACTTTGTTAGAGTTAGCCAGTGCGCATATCAGTGGGCTACGTGATGGCAAGGACGGAAAGCACCGGAACATTAAGTGCATGAACGTATGCGTATGACCGCTGTTGCCTGTCAGTGATAAACATCTGTAATGCGTATGTCCTGGCGTCTGTGTTGCGAACGTATGTAGCATCTTCGAGCTGAAACGGCCTTACAATAACCAATGTATGTAGGCGTAAGACCCATGTAAGAACAGGCAAGAGACAATTTCAAGCTAACGAACGTACTATGATATCGACTTTATCTAAAACCGTCTTTCCAGAAAATAACCAATGAAGGATGCAACGTTAAGAACTATAGCTAATAGCCGGCCATGCAATATGACAATCTATACCTTCTTTGTATCATAAGCTGTGGTGCCATCTTCAACGACCAGCGGGAATAAGCGAAACCTGACCTCAGATTTATCCCGAAAACATCCGAAATGATCATTAATGTTAAGTCCGCTGTGATCTTTAGCAAAACATGCATAAATATCGATCTTTTTCGTGACTGCAATATATATATATATATATATATATATATATATATATATATATATATATATATATATAAGAAGATTGATATTTATGCATGTTTTGCTAAAGACCACAGCGGACTTAGCATTAATGATCTTGATGATATGATATATGATATTATATATGTATATGATGTATTATGTATATCATATACATACATTAATATGTGTATATGATATATGATATACATACATTAATGATATTTATATATATATATATATATATATATATATATATATATATTCAGGTGCATTTCGCAAATAAATAGGCATGCGACTAAGCAATGAATTAAATTTCGGCCAAGCATTGGACCAAAATTGACCGAGACAAAGGGCCATTTTGGCTTAAGTGGATCGGACGTGTTACAGAAAATCAGCTCCAGTGCATATCGACGTTCAATAACGACCGCCTCATGACAGGGCAATGCGAGTACACATTCAATAATGATTATTTTGCAAAAACACTGCCACACCGAATGCTTACATGCATTCTATATATTTTCGTGATTGATGGCGGAAAGTTATTTAGGTGCATGATATCTTGAAGATGACAACATATCGTGCAATATTCTGATTCTTGTGAAGATTTTCTAGCCTCCGGAATATCTGGCCGAGTTATGACATGAGGGACATAACGGGAGTTTTGGTATTCACGGATCGGAATGCAAAAGTGTGGATTTGTGAAATGCTACGCTAAGGAAATGTGTGGTTGGTAGTAATATCCCTTCTGCATGTGCGTTGTGCGTACGTTTAAGTACCCCTGCTCACCTCTGCTATGCCTTAAGTACCTCTGCTATGCCTTAACCATCGCCTTCATTCGCCGTTTTGCATAACTCAGACTGATAGGGGAAAAGGGGGTTGATGCGACCCTCCCTGTTGCGCTCACGGCGCCGAAAGGCTCCGATGTTTGCAGATCTGTACCGAACAACTAGAACATCTTCATTGACGTGCCAGGCTGTTCGCACGCGCATGGCGACAGGTAGGTTTGCGCGATTAAAAATGACGCGAGCGATTAGATGATCGACGAAAGCAGCCGATGGCTGTTACACCCTAAGACGGACTGAAGTGAATGCATAAAACCCAGAGAAATATGTCGGTGATGTGGGCATGTAAGTTGGATATAATCATAAACGTTTTAACACGCGCCAGGGTGGCCGGCTAGATACCCTTTGCTCGGGGGAGCGGTTAATTTGAACTCCACCCCCCCCTGAGATTTCTGGAACTGAAAAAGCTAGACACCAAATTAACAGCGTGTGTTGGCCTGCACATGAACTCACTTGGTTTAAAATTTGAGCTTCCTAGGACATGGCATTTGGGTCAAATAAGGTCAAACAATGTCAATTTCCAGGTTGGTCTCAATAGTGCCCATGGAACCTGGATAACTATTTCTAGGCAAAAGGCTGGATACTCATTTTAAGTCAGTGACCTTTGTGTGCCTTTTGAAGGTCATTGTTACCAATTTCATACCATACTGCACTGAGTTTTGCATTTGAATAAGTGGCAAAGGTTATGTTAGGCAGCTAATCTAAAAATATAATGCTGACTTGCGTTATTTTAGGCCAATTACCTATTCTGGCCTGTAGAAAGTCCATAGAAGATGTATAATGCGTTTGCTGCTAATTTGAAATGAGCACCAGAAACTACAAGATACATCGAGCCATAGAGTAATAAAACAGGCTGGTTTTTACCTTGGTCTGACCTTCATACCTGACCCTAGGTTTACATAATTTGCCCATTCAATATTTTTGCTGCCTAACAACGCAACTCAGAGATATATGGCTTCGTCTAACACTCCATTCCGCATTACATTGAGCGATTCACTAGAAATTGAGTTCGCTGAAACCATGGCCTGACTTTGACCTGCCATAGGTCCGCGACCTTACAAGGTACATATAAATTTCTTATACCATACGATCCGCTTTTCAAATGTCGACAGCTATACGCCATTTGGCGCGGCTGCCTCGCGTCGTTCGGAAACTATTCCGGAAAAACCTTCGGGGTGATTAATTTGACCCGTACCCGAGCGCGTATAAAATATGTTCAGCTCCTTTCATCGTCTCACTAAATCTTTGGTAATGAATGTAGGAACATACTGTTTTTGTTACGGCAAGCCCAGTGCGTGGGGCATGCTATAAATGCTCTTGAACGGGAGACGCAATATGGTAAGCGTTGGACGACTAGCAGCCGATCGCATAAAGCAAAACTGAGGAAATGTATTACATAAAAAGCATCATTAAAAAGCATCATGTTATTGTCCGTATTTAACGGATATGTGGCCAGTAGGGAGCAGGGTGGCGGCAGTGTCTGCCATTTAATCAAGGAGCTAGAATCTGATTTATTGCTCTAGGGCTTGCTGTATGGGATAGTATCTGGTGCTCATTTCAAATTTATTGACAGCAGGAACCGTATCATACATTTTCAATTGAATTCTTAGAGGTCAGAACAGGCCATTAACCTCAGACGACCCAGGTCCAACAATTTGTTTTAGGAACATACTGCCTAGCGTAATCTTTGTTGCTTATTCAAATGAAAACGCGGAGCAGTCTTGGATCATTTTGGTCACTATGACCTTCAAGGAGTCAAACAAGGTCAATGACCTCAAATGGGCTTGTGACATATTGCTTAAAGACGGTTGCCTAGGTTCTGGGGGCGCTTTGGAGACCAGCCTGGAATATCACATTGTTGGACCTTATTCGACCTGAGGGTCATGACCTAGGAAGGTGGAACCCTAACCTAAGTGAGTTCACGTATAGGTCAAGCCACCCTGTAAATTTGGTGTCTCTAGCTTTCTTAGTTCCCGAGATCTCAGAGGGGGGTTCAAATTGCCCCCCCCCCCACACACACACCCGAGCAAAGGTTATCTAGCTGGCCAACCGGGCGCGTGTTAAAGCATAGTAATTTCATGACAGTATTATGAGCATAACAATTTTTTAACACTAATAATTTGATGCTGCAATTTTCAGTTCCCTTCCACAGCACTTTAAAACAAAACAGATCGAAGCAAAGCAAATTCCATAATGTTATAACAACAGAAAATTCAACATGCATAAAACACTCAAAAAAAAAATCATAAGACTCCTACACATCAGCCCAGCACCAAGTCAAACACAATACACGTACTTATGGCTTCTGTTAAGGTAGGGTCAGGGAAAACAAACATTTTGTCACGGTTTCTTACAAAATACCAATGCTTATTTCTATGAAAGTAGCCTATGCCTAACCTAAAGAGGCGGCTAATATCATCTCATCCCGTATAACCTGTATGTATCACGGCAGCAGTTGTGAGTTACTGATTCTTTCACAATTCCTATTGCCACTTGCCATGCACTCAACCAACTTAACCCAACTTAGAGCAGCCCATGTGATGAACATCATCTCAACCCACCTATCTGTTGACAGCAGCACTTGGGATAAAACATGATATTTAAAGGTAGTTTTTGGCTAGTTTCAACTTGCATTTTTATTTGGATCATTTTTGCATGATTGTTGACATCAGACAAAGTTGACAACATGCAAATTAAAACACTTTAAATCACTTTGAACAGCTTATTTTGGTTGTCAAGTTTAGCCTGAGTCACTGACAATGATGTGCATGCTCCACAAAACAATCTCTCTTCCCCAAAAATAACCTAACTTTTAGATTACCATGCCAGTATTGCTGCCTACCTTTTCAGCTGCAGCAAATGCATCCATTTGGGCTTGTTTATTCATATTTAATTACAAAGATTGAGATGTTGGCTTCACATCCTAAATGGGGTGGTCTGACTGTTACAAGCGGTATTTAACTCATATTATAAATGCTATGCAGCTTAGAGTATCCTTGTGCTAAAAATATAGTGAATATATACAGCACAGTCATCTGCCAGTCAGAAAACCATGACAATTATAGAAAACATTTGGTTAAAGCAGCCATGAGGGAACACTTTAAGAAATCTCGAGCAAATAACCAAGGATATGGAACAAAATAAGCCAATTGCATGTCTTGAGGCATCATTATTTGTCTTATGGCAAAACTCGATGCATTAAAACAGAAAATGGCTATTTCTCGTTACCAATCATGTGTTGAAAGCAGGTAAGGTAAGCAAGTACCTGGTCCACGGGAGACTTACCGGCTTCTTCCTGCTCCCCAAAGCAAAAATTCAAGACTTTTTGCATGGTCTGCTTGCAGAGGGCCTTGGACTCACCCCTAAATAAAAATATCAATCATGCCCACCAGCCTCCGAGATTAAAATGCGAAACAAGTAAGAGGTGCGCATGATGAACATCTCCACAGGGCAGCATTTCGCCGTCAAACGCTTCTGTATTAGCTGCGTCAGGTCTGTCCCAAGGCTCAATATGGCAGCATGCTCTAATGCTGCCATATGGAGGGGCATTAGCGAAGGATGTTTTAAGCCTTGCCAGATAGCATGGTAAGTGAGAAATTCGAAAAGCTTGGATTTATCCTTATTGAGCACCGCCATGAACCAAAAACAAAACAGTTAAACGAAATCTTAAGAGGGCAAAAATGGCGGCAAAAATAAGTTCCGTGCTTCAGACTGTCTCCTTCATTCCCTGTGAACTGTTCACGTTTGGGTGTATGTCAAACATGTTTGGGCGGCTGGCGAATTAATCCAATTTATGTATTAAATACGTACAAGCTTGCGGTTGGAGCTTCTTGCGGAGAAATTTAACAACATTTTAAGCAGCACATGGTACCTCTAAAGGCAATTAAAAGGGAAGGAACAATAAAGTGGTATCACACTGGTATGTTACCAAGAAAAAAAGTGGCTAAATAAATATAACGGGATGCTTTTCTCGCAAAATTTTGTCATCGGCTGATTTGACTTAAAATCTGTTAATATAAGAGCTCAAATGGTGATATTCATCTTGTACGTTTAAATTGAAAGACATTTCTTGCACTTTTCTCTCCTGCATTTCGGGAGCGATGCAACTTAGTAGTCAAGTTTCCTCGGGAAAAGTGAAGTACGTGGAGTAAAATTATCTACCAGGACTTGCTGGTGTTTGCACCAGCCTCTACCTTCGTGGTGTGGTGGTGAGACCAAAAAAGAAAAAGAGGGGATGCGTGAAAAACTTGCCTTTGGCGCACAGTTGCAGATTGTGATGCATTTTGTCAACAAACCAAACTTAATGTGTGCAAGCACTGAGGTCGCTCGGGTTCTTGGGCTTGGAGGTGCCTGGCGTCCTTGCTCTGTGGATACATAGACATGATTCAGATGTAGGTGAGGTAGGACATAGCCATAGGTGTCAAGGTTCTACGGAGCCTCGTTTATGCTTGGTGGTTTCAAGTGAGCTGGGCTTTGAATGACATCTGAAAACCTCAAAGCGGGGAATGAGGTTTTGGCGTGTGCGATTAAACAGTGTCAGGCAGGAGTGAAAAATGCACCTAAAATATGTGGAAAAAGAGTGAAAAATTCCTTCTCCTAGGGTGTTGCGTTACACCCAAAGTCGGCAGTTCTAGGACACTGGTTATGGGCATCAACATCCAGCAATGATGGCCTGGCCTTGTGATGTGGTTTATGAGCGTCCCATCCGCCAATGGTATCAAGACCTTGTGACCTGTTATGTCACTGTGCCTTGAGTCTCAGCTATCATCTACCAATGAGCACACAGGGTGCGATGTTATGCGGCAGAGGGTACTGAGCTAAAGCTGTCCTGTACTGACGACCATACTCCATTACACATTCTGGTGCTGTGCTATTGTGTATTGCGGTCCAGCGTTTGGTGTGTTTTCCATGAGTTATGTGGCCAGTGGCCTGTTTTGTGACTGTTTTGTCTTGACCTTAGACTGTCCCCCCATAAGTGACGTGACTCCATAACTTGGCCCGTTTTGTCGGGTACAAAGCTTGAGCTGTCCTCCAGAAAAGAACATACCTTCTACTTGAACTGACACTGGAGTGTCAGGAGCTCCAGCTGTCTGAGTCATTGACGTGACTATGACATCCTGTTACTGTGGTATCTGGACCATAGTGACAGCATGTAACAAGAACAGGTCAGGGCACTAGAGAAAAAGAAGAGGTTCAGAATGCCCTTTACTTCACCTAGAAAGTCATTTTCTGGATTATGAGGCCACCTTCGTGAGCATAGTAGCGCATGCTCTACACCAGAATGTAAAATGTCGTGTTGAGGAGGATGTTTGCTGACCCCTGAGGCTTTGTTATAAACAGGAGGCCCTTTTCCGGGTTGGGTTCAGTGCTCACCCTCTATGTCCAGAAGGTCCATTTTTCGAATGGAAGACCCCTTTCCTGCAACATACTGGATGCCCTGTTTTCCAAAGCAGGATGCCCAGGTCTCTGAATCAAGATGATGTGTTTTGATTTAACAAGACCACTGGAGTAGATTTGGAGGCCCTTCTTGAATCACAAACATCCTGTTCTTGAAAAGGAAGCCCTTTTAGGCATCAGGGGCCGTATTTGATGTAAGTAAAATCCTTTGCTGGATAGTGAGAAGGCCCCATCCTATTTTGATGATGGAGTACATGCAGCAGTACATACCCTCAGCACCCCTCTTCCTTGAATATGGCTGCTTGAAATGCTCTATAGATATCCTATTTACCCTGAGCCTTGTGGCACAGCAATGTATGAGTCCCAACTGCCGCCCCCAGACGACCTGATCGCCTGACTTGTCGTTTTACTGTGGTAGTCAGAGCTCCAGCCAGCTGTTCTCTGGAAGTGACTCAAACCTGGCACCATGTAGATCAGAGTTCCAGCTCGCCTTCCACTAACCATCTGATCATGTGACCTATACCTGGGGCGTCTGGAGCCCCTCCTCTCCTCCAGTGTTGTCCTGACCAGCAGGCTCATTCTGCAACGGCAACGATCTCGGAACAGCAGCCGTGATGTCGAAGCTCCAGATGTCCACAAGTGACCGCACGACGTGACCTGTCTTGTCGGGGTGGTGTCCGGAGCTTTAGCTGCCCGTGCACCGTCCTTCCGTCCTACCGTCCTACCGTCCTCCACCTACTAGCTTTCTCTCGCAGCCTGCTATCACTGACGTGCGCAGCTCGAGCTGTCTGCTAACAATGGTCTGCTAACCTTGACCTGCCCCGGCACACGTTTTTTCCGGAATTCCCGCTGTTGCCCACCGCTGACTGTGTGTGGCCTGCAACAATAAACGAAGTTTCATGTGTCCTTCATTCCTCCACAACTGATCCTGCCCCGTGACTTCTTATCAATGACGTCGTTCAGCTCTCGCTGTCTGATTGCAGAGCCTCCTTGGCGACTGTTGGGATGACCGCTTGACTTCCCCGTTTCTGCGGTGTCTGCAGCTGGAATTGCCCTCCGTTTGTGACCTTACGCTTCGATCAGGCCTTTTACGGCAGAAACCAGAGTTCAAGCTGTTCTCCACTAACAACTGTTGCCCATGCCCTGTCCTGGGCGCCAGATGCCCCTCAGCTGCAGTCTGCCTCGTGAACTTCAAGCTCCCCCATGACCTGCAAACTGCTCCCGCGTCAGGCCACCGGCCCCGTGACCTGCTCCCGCGTCAGGCCGCCGGCACCGTGACCTGCTCCCGCGTCAGGCCACCGGCCCCGTGACCTGTGACCTGCTCGCTTAACATGCGACCTGCCTCCGTCACCTGGAACATGCCCGCTTGTCTGCAACCTGCCCGGTATGCCGCATTATTTTCCGTGGTCTGCAACCTGCCTCCGTGACCTGTCACCTGCCCCCGTGATCTGCAACCTGCCCCTCGTGGCCTGTAACTTGCCGTCGTGATCTTCGACTTTACCCCCGTGACTTGCACCTTGCATCAAAATCTTGTAACCTGTGCCCATGTCTTTCAATACTATCTATTGGCACCTGATCTGACACAGTGACCTGCATCGCGACCCAGTAACCTGTAACCTGATCCAATTATAACCGATCTCATTAACCTGCAGTCAACACATCGACACGCAACCTGGCCCAGCAGCCTGCATCTTAACTTCGTGGTCTGCACCCGTGCCGCGATCTGCTACCTGGCCTTGTGACCTGGCATGTTGCATCCGCGTCTGAAATTTCATTTGTCCTGGGCAAGTGCTTTGACCAGTGCATGTCCCGCCAGTGTCGTGTCAGGAGGTCCAGCTCTCCTTCGCTGATGACCACTACTCGCTGATCAGCTGGCTGGCGAGATGGCAGCAGCTGGCGAGATGTTAAGTATCATGTTTGTTTTTTTTTTACTGACGAAAACAGCTCCGACAGTGAAACCACCGATGGATATAGTTGTGCTTACAGATATCTTTAACCTCCGTTGATACCATTGTGATCTTTGCCTGCAGTTGTCCACAGTGTGTTGTACTAATGAGTAATTTCGTCAGGTCAGTAGCTTAATGTCCGTTACCGCATGCCGTTAATGATGGCTATAGGGCAAAGTACGAAACGACAAAGGTTTGTCTCGTGATATTTATCTGGTGTTGTCAACGTGAAACAATCGCGTTCGCAGAGGGCACAACACTGGCACGCCAAGTGTCGCGATACTTATGCTCTACCCACTAACGCGGCGACAGAAGCAAGGAGGATCGCCGCTGCTGTTTTTACGTTATACGATGCCGAATGTGTTCGTCATCGACGTCATATTCACTCAATCTCTGAGTGTTACGTTCCGCGATAGACGAAGTCCGATGTTGAAAATAAGCCTGTTCCATTGCCTTATTTTGTTTGGCATTCTCAGTCAGACTTCATGGACATCAGATCCGTTGGTAGGATGACTAGCCCGAAGCCCCAGGATAAGTGGCAGCACGTTGTGTATGTGTGGGATGGTGAGAGGGCAGAGGAGGAGGAACTACTTCTCTATGCACGAAAGGGGACCGATGTGTGGCCCCAACGCGTACGTCTGCAGTCGCTCAGTGCAGGCGATGAGAGATGTCCCAGGACAGCAGCTGTAGCCTAAGCATCGCAGATTCTGAATACATGGAGATTGCGTCTCGCACATAAAAAGAAATACACCTTCAAGAGGAAGATTTATAACGCCGAACAAAAAAAAAACAGCTGAGCTTGTCCTGTGCCCAGTTTTGTCACGAAAACGCTATAAGACGCTTGGTTATAGCTCCATGTCTGCGTGCATTCTGGTAACGAGGAAGTGCAAGCCGCGCACATTTTGTAACCGATATAATTTAAGTAAGCCACCCGCATTAACGTACGTTGTCACACGCCACCGCTGCCTACGAGGCACCATTTTTGTAGTGTTAGTTACCTCTCGCACGTACCAACAGCTCGTAGACTACTATCCACTGTCGCTGTGTCCTTGAAAGCCAGTGGTTGAGAGCGCGACCGCCAACTCCGCCGTGGACCCATCATGATTCAGGTTGGCAGGACGGTCTTAGCGCGCAGTGGCCAGGCCTGAGTAGGCTGGCGGAACGAACTGGTTGCCAAGCTGCCCGGTTTGTCGCGTCCTCGGCGTGCAGTCTGCTCAAGAAGACCAGGAAGACGCTGAGAGAGTTGTAGGCCACCGCCAGGGTCGATAAAACGGTTGAAACTTTGGACGCAGCTGGAATAGGTCGCAGGATTAGGCTACGGTATATTGATAAGTTTGCAGATCATGGGGTCAGGCTGCAGTTCATTGGTCAGGCTGCGCATTACGGGCCACGTTTCTAATTCCGGGATCAGGTTGCGGGTCACCCGGTACAGGTTGCAGGCCATGGGGGCAGGTTCAAGGTCACGAAGGTAGGTTGCAGATAGTGTCCAGGACACCACTTTAACAGTTCACGTCATGGCGTTCGGAAATCGGAGGAGAACAGCTGGAACTCAAGACACCGCGGTAAAAAGGGCAAACCGCACGGTAAGTTTATCGTTGGAAGGCAATTCAAGCTCCGGACAATACGGTAGCAGGGGAGTCACGCAGTAAAATCGGCAGTGGGTGATAGTTGTTCACAGCACGGCAGTTACAGGGTAGGTCACAGGGTCAGGTTACCAGTGAAGCACAGCTCACTATTCGTGCTTCAATGTAACGGATACATGTCACACCGTCATCGGTGGAGGACAGCAGGGATTCCAGAAAAGGTATGACGGTGCTAGCGTAGGTGCCATTCAAACTAAAGCATTAGTTGGAGCCGTCGAAAACGAGGCGTCTAGCTTGGTTGGTTGACATCCTGAGTGCGCTGAACTTGAGGACTTTCCAAGCCGGAGGAAGACGTCTCGCGTCACAAAGAAACGTCAAAAAGCCACACCGGCAGCCAATGAAGAGAAAGGTTCAAAAACGACAACGAGATCAGAGCAGGATGTAGGCGACACAGGCTAACAGGCGTCGACAAGCAGGTAAGAGTCAACGCGGGCAGAGACAAACGCTGGTGGCTCGGACACAGACGTCGACGGCACAGGCAGATAGACGCCGACGACGCAGACAGATGTACGTCGACGACGCAGGCAAGCAAACGACGACGCAGGCAGGCAAATGTCAACGACGCAGGCAGACAGATACGTCGGCGGCCGCGACGAAACTGCCCTCGACGGTGCAGCCAATAATTAAGATGGCGCCAGTAAAAACACAACCAGTCGAGCAACAGCAAACTTCACTGCGCATGTCCCAAATGACTAACTAGAATGCTCGCGTAGGTGCACTTATGGCTTCGGCTTCAATGCAGGAGAATAGCCTTGCCCTCACTCGTCCATCTTTTCAGCCGCAGCACTCCGCAGCAGGCTAACCAACAAAAAAAAAACTGGCCCGCGGCCGTCGCTCTCGACCCCAATCCATGTTGCGTGCACTTCACGCCGGCGGTCATGGACGCGCCATGCAGCTGTGCATTTAAAACCATGTCCACCAGCATATGGCCCGCATGGGCCACCCGACCACCGTGGATCGCAGCTGCGAAATCGCACACACTCTCCGCACAGCGGCGGGCCCAGGCCCCCCGCGGCGGTGTCATTCACGCGATCTCGACGGGGCAGGTCAAGGACCAGACCACTGTTAGCAGACACCTCAAGCTCCATACGGCAGTGGTAGCAGGCCACTGGACAAAGCCAGTAGTGGAGCGCTGGGGATAGTCGAACTGCGGTACTTGTTGCAGCAGGACGAGCAGTGCGGCCAGGCAACTGGTGGAGGGCAGCAAGAGCTCTGGCTACCACCAAGACAAGACAGGTCATGTTGTCCGGTCACCTGTGGACATCTGAAGCTCCGACATTGCAGCTGTTGTTGCGATATTCGCGCCTAGTTGGTGGACAACAGCTTGAACGCTGGGTACTACTGAAAAGGACCAGATCGCAGCGTAAGGTCACAAACGGAGGGCAATTCCAGCTGCAGACACCGCAGAGACGGGGAAGTCGCGCGGTCATCTCAACAGTCGCCAAGTAGGCCTTGCTATCAGACAGCTCGAGCTCCCGACGTCAGTGATAAGTAGCCACGGGGCAGGACCAGTTGTGGAGGAATGAAGGACACATGAAACTTCGTTCCATTGTTGCAGCCCACACACAGTCGGCGGTGGGCAACAGCGGGAATTCCGGAACAAAACGTGTGCCGGGGCAGGTCAAGGTTAGCAGACCATTGTTAGCAGACAGCTCGAGCTGCGCACGTCAGTGATAGCAGGCTGCGAGAGAAAGCAAGTGGTGGAGGACGGTAGGACGGTAGGACGGAGGACGGCGCAGGGCACCTAAAGCACCGGACACCACCCAGACAAGACAGGTCATGTCGTTCGGCCACTTATGGACACCTGGGGCTCCCAATATCCCAGCAACAGTGAGGGGGGACGTGTCCAGTTAAGACGGATGGGGCACCGAGTGCAACTGTTGCAGGTTGGGTCGCGTGGTCAGGCCAACAGTGGAAGACAGGTGAAGCTCCGGAAACCAATGTAACAGAACTACGCATTTCATTACGTCACTGATGGAGGACACATGGAACACCAGACACCACAGGTTACAGTTAACGCGATCACATGGGTAAGTGGAAGAGAGCGGTCAAGGGCGCACCAAGTAGTTGCACATTCAAAACCATGCCCACCGGTATGTGGCCCGGCACGGGCCACCCGACCGATGCGGATCGCAGCTACAAGACGGCACACACTCTCTCCGCGCAGTAGGCGGGCCCAGGGCCGCCGTACAGCGCCGCTATTCACCCGGTCTCAATGGGGCAGGTCAGGAGCCTGTTAGCGGCATCGTTGTTAGCAGACAGATCGAGCTCCATATGCCAGTGATAGCATGCCACTGGATAAAGACGGAAGTGGAGCGCTGGGGGATCAGAACTGCGGTCTTTGCTGCAACAGGACGGGCAGTGCAGTCCAGCGACTGGTGGAGGGCAGCTAGGACTCTGGTTAGCACTACGACAAGACAGGTCACGTCGTGCGGTCACTTGTGGACATCTGGAGCTTCGACATCACGGCTGCTGTTCCGAGATCGTTGCCGTTGCAGAATGAGCCCGCTGGTCAGGATAACACTGGAAGAGAGGAGGGGCTCCAGACGCCCCAGGTATAGGTCACATGATCAGATGGTTAGTGGAAGCGAGCTGGAACTCTGATCTACATGGTGCCAGGTTTGAGTCACTTCCAGAGAACAGCTGGCTGGAGCTCTGACTACCACAGTAAAACGACAAGTCAGGCGATCAGGTCGTCTGGGGGCAGCAGTTGGGACTCATACATTGCTGTGCCACAAGGCTCAGGGTAAATAGGATATCTATATGGCATTCTAAGCAGTCATATTCAAGGAAGAGGGGTGCTGAGAGTATGTACTGCTGCATGTACTCCATCATCAAAATAGGATGGGGCCTTCTCACTATCCAGCAAAGGATTTTACTTACATCAAATACGGCCCCTGATGCCTAAAGGGGCCTCCTTTTCAAGAACGGGATGTTTGTGATTCAAGAAGGGGCCTCCAAATCTACTCCAGTGGTCTTGTTAAATCAAAACACATCATCTTGATTCAGAGACCTGGGCATCCTGCTTTGGAAAACAGGGCATCCAATATGTTGCAGGAAAGGGGTCTTCCATTCGAAAAATGGACCTTCTGAACATAGGGGGTGTATCCCAACCCAGAAAAGGGCCTCCTGTTTATAACAGAGCCTCAGGGGTCAGCAAACATCCTCCTCAACACGACATTTTACATTCTGGTGTAGAGCATGCGCTACTATGCTCACGAAGGTGGCCTCATAATCCAGAAAATGACTTTCTAGGTGTAGTAAAGGGCATTCTGAACCTCTTCTTTTTCTCAAATGCCCTGACCTGCCCTTGCTACATGCTGTCACTATGGTCCAGATACCATATTGACAAGATGTTACGGTCAGGTCAGTGGCGGGAGACGGCTGGAGCTCCTGACACTCCAGTGTCAGTTCAAGTAGAAGGTATGATCTTTTCTGCGGGACAGCTCAAGCTTTGTACCCGACAAAACAGGCCAAGTTATGGAGTCACGTCACTTATGGGGGGACAGTCTAAGGTCAAGACAAAACAGTCACAAAACAGGCCACTGGCCACATAACTCATGGAAAACACACCAAACGCTGGACCGCAATACACAATAGCACAGCACCAGAATGCGTAATGGAGCATGGTCACCAGTGCAGGACAGCTTTAGCTCAGTATCCTCTGCCGCATAACATCGCACCCTGTGTGCTCATTGGTAGATGATAGCTGAGACTCAAGGCACAGTGACATAACAGGTCACAAGGTCTTGATACCATTGGCGGATGGGACGCTCATAAACCACATCACAAGGCCAGGCTATCATTGCTGGATGTTGATGCCCATAACCCACATCACGAAGTCCGGCTGTCAGTGGTCGATGGTGATGCTCATGGCCCACATCACAAGACAGATAGCTTGGTAAGATTATTAGTGGATATCCCACCAACAAGACATCTCACATAGCAGTAGCCAGACATTCCAAGGGCTAGATCCCAGGGCAGGGGCTACATTTGAGGTATGTGCATCATAGTAACAAAACAGGTAGCAGATCATTAGCCGGCAAAAAACAGCGGGAGCTTTGGAAACCTCTGGACGCCCGCAGGTCTGTCACCTTTGCGTCATAACGACCAATTAAGATATGGGGCTAGCCTGCCAGAGAACACAGAATGTGAACTTAATGTAGCTTTGGGTTGCCCACAATAACATAAATCCAAAAATATCTTACCCAGAACGACCGCAGTAATACCAACGACAACAACCCACAGAGTACGCCGAACCGAGTGAATGTGGCCCTCAACCAGCGTTCAACGTTAAAGAAAACGCAGTAAATCTTATCCTGTCTACTTTGACGTTGGAAGGGCTGTAACTTCTCTGATTCCGCGTACCGGTCCAAGATGTTGTGTTTATCGTAATCCATAGGTCAATATCTATCATTATGCGGAGCTTGGAAACAATTGAAGCAGTCCGCCTTCTTTATTGGGATTTTTTATCTTGGTCTATCTCTGGTAATAGGGCGTACTGGTCCAAGATTTTATCCTCATTATGCTCAGAAAAATACGCTACATGTATTCAGAAATTTGCAGTCCAATCTAAAGAGTCCGCTGAATTCCAAAGATGAAACTGAGACAAGGATGAAGAAAATGTGATCCATGCCTCATATACACTGAAAAGCTATAACTTTTTCCATACAGCGTATCGGTCCAAACTTTTGTGTGTATCGTGATCAGAGGGGTAATATGTACCCACACACGGATTTTGGAAAAGATTGAAGGAGTCCGCACTTTTTATGGTGATCTTTCATATCGTGATATATCCCATAAGAGGGCGTACCGGTCCGATATTTTGTGCTCATTGTACGCAGGAAATGAAACTGCATGTGTATGCAAATTTCTAGACCGGTTTGAAGAGTCCGCTGAAAAGCGAATATGAAACTGAGTGAAGCATGATAAGATGCAGTGCGTGCTGTATTCGTGACCGACATTTTAACAGCTATAATTTTTTTGATACATCGTACCGGTCCAAGATTTTGTGTTTATCGTGATTATGAGGTCAATAGCTACCAGCACGCTAAGTTTAGAAATAATTGAAAGAGTCCTCCTTTTCATTGTGATCTTTTATATTAACATAGCTCCGGTAATATGGCGTGCTGGTCCGAGATTTTGTGCTCATTGTGTTCAGGAGATTAAACTGGGTTTGTGTGCCAAGTTTCAGGCCAATTTGAGGAGTCCGCTGAATCCCGAATATGGACCTGAATCTGAATGTCAATGTGGTGTCAATATGGCGGACGTGGTTAAGTAAGTGAAGTCAATGTTCCAGTCGGCGTGTGATGGCCTGTTTTTCCAAAGCTTTGCAAAAAAAATTGTAGAGCAACATATGCACTCGCGGTCGAAACAGTTGGTCAAGGAGAGCAGACGTGTCTATTATCACATCAATTGCATTTGAGGTTGTCATTTGACAAGCGTGCTAACCGCAGCCCTTTTCCACCCCTGTGTATCGCCATATGCTCATTTTGGATAAGTGCTAGATACGTGGCGCGGAAGAGACAAAATAAGTTCACCAACCTTGACTGGTCCCGCTGCGTGTCGTTTGCTTTTGCTCAGTTCATCTTATTAATGCTTTGCGTGTGGTGTAGGCTGTGCTTGTGTATTTGGTTACGATGGGTTTAAAACCTGTGTGCATTATGCACGAAAGCGAAAGAAGTGTGTTGTGTACGATGCTGTTTGTGTGACCGGCAACCATATATAAACCTGTTTGTGGACGCTGAAGGCGCAGGCTTTTCTCTTTTCATGATTCTAGTGAAAGGTGTCATTGGGCTGCTAGTTGTAGTGAGTTCTGAGTGCCTATCTTGCTGTCTTGCACTATGCTTGTGTGTGTGTGTGTGTTGTGCTTTTTTGCTTGCATTTGCAACGATGTGTATGAACTTGGTGGTACAAAGCAGACCACATTATTGTTGTTATATTGTTAAACCAATGCATCTCTTCAATCAGTTGTAGCTACGCACGGCGAAGAGAAGATTCCCCGCCTTGAATGTATCAATGTACCAATATGTACATCAGAAAAGCACCGTCATTCCTACTGACCTCTGAATCATGGATACGACTTCATTGACAATTGTTGAGTCAGTTGTATACAGTGTTTGGATAAGGTGAGTGAATATGGGCTGGCAGGCCTGCATTCATAATGCTCATATTGAATGGTAGCAAGGCCACAGCTTAGTTATATTTTAAATTTGGCATTCACGTAGCATAGTTATATTGTTCTGCATGTTTGCATGACAAATCTTCACTTCTTTCCTTTTTCAAATTACAAATTTAAGTTCTGAACTTCAAAACTGTCCCAATTTACAAAACACAATGCGTTTTATAGAAATCAACCATGAGGGAGCCTGCCTTATAAATGCTTACATGGCAATACAACACTATTGATTTAGAGATAAGGGAAATTTTTTTAAGGAAACGCTTTGCATCCTGAAATAATGTAGTAAAATCTGATCATTATAGGGTGCCAGTGGTACCCAAGATTGCATTTTGTTTACGGTCATCAACTGAGTTAAGCCAATAAAAGATGGTATTCAACTTAAAGCAGCACTCTATGTATTCAACTGAAAACGACGGTACATGTATGCATATGAGTTGGCAACGATGTTATCTAACGATTTTCGAAGCCCGACACATGCAGTACAGCTTTTAAAGCATTTTGTTGTGTGAACTGCATATTTTTAGTTATTCACAAGTGATCAGAGAATAACAAGAAAACACACCTAAGGAAGCATAGACATTCCACCAGTGTCATTACGTCTGATTATTAAACAGCCATAATAACCCTCTTCATCATTGCCATGTCATCAACCACTTACTGTATATCTGTTGCCCTCACAAACGCTCATCTCTCAACAAGGTATCGCAGTTGGCATATAGTTCTCCAAGTTAAAACAAAGCAGATAATACGCCTCAGTACTTGCTCAGATCACGGAAATATCGGTTCGTACTTTTGAAAGGTTTCTGTACTGGTTGACTCCCATTGTTTTTCGAGTCCTCGACCACGGAGATCAAGGCCTGTGTTGCTCATAACAAGGGTAAACCTTGCAGATTCAGGTCCATTCTAAACTAAGGGGAAGCATACCACAAGGCATAAACATGATAAAATATCGGCATTTTTCCCTGCCGGTGTGATGTTATGTAGCGCTATTTGCTGCCGGTGAAGTGAAGAAACTTGTGCAGGCGTAAGTTTGCAAGAAGCAAAAATCATGCATTTGTATCAGCTCAAAGGTCTTACACCCTTCCAAAACTCGGCTTCATCTGCAATAACAGACTCGAATATTTCTGCTATACACCATACAATTTTGACAAAATCATACTTAGGTTTTACAGCAAGGACCCTCCGAAGTGACTGAAGCCCAATGGTATGGCCTGTGCACGAATGACCCACAAGTGAACCGTTTTGCACCGAGATGAATAGTTTCTTGCGTTCAACGCACCGGCAGGTCAACAGTAGCAACCCATGTTTACACAGCATAGCCTGATTCCAGTCATAATGTGTTCACGTGGGTCATTTTATATACACAGCAACATAATGTGCTTGACTGTTATTGTGAGGGTGACCTGCACTTATGTATTCTGGTTTTGATGCAAAAATCATCTCATAACCAGCATCAAAGAATAATTAAATGACCAGGAACCTGTGTTCCCTCGCTCACATGTCAGAACAACCCGCATCTATTTGTGTATCTTACACGCAATAGCTGTCGAAGCCTAAACAGTAAGGTGCAGTGTTTGAGTTGTCCACAGTTGGCTGTTTACCCTTGCGAATTTTACACACAGGGACGTAAATTTTTGACTAATGCTATTTGTAAATGTATGACTGCCGCGGTAACAGGGATTCTTACGTTCAATTTGCTTCACCCTCACTGTCCTAGAACTACTGTTTAATTGTCATTACTTCACACCAGTGTCGAGGCCTGAGTAGTGATATACATAGGGCTTGCGTTGTTAAGAGTTGACTATTTACGTCTGCGTTTTCTTTGTAAACACAAAACGTAGATTCATGACAGGCACGATAACAGTGACTCCTACGTACGTTTCACACCAATAACAGCAGCTATTAATTTTGAACGTACAAGACCCATAAACGTACATGTTCTTTTAGCTTCTGCTACCTCTTACGGCACCGCTATCACACATGTCTGCGTCAAAATTCCACTCGAACATATGACGTCAAACACACACGCGATATAGATCCGAAAGGTACAGTCAGCAGGCTTTGTCAAGCTTCAGTGTGTATCTCAGACGAGTTTTGCTCAGATCTCTTTTCTGATGAAGTATTGGTTCAGAATATAGCACCCGCGGTTTTTGCCATTGTTTAACGTAAGTGATATCACACCACTGGGGGCATGGTTACCTATGTGCGTAATATCGCAAATGGCGTGGTGATGCTCGTGGTTAGACGAAGTATGCGTAGTGGTAAGACGAAAATGGGGATAATTCGAGGCTGTTCTACGGTATTTTTTCTGTGCTATTGCACGATGCATCCATTTGCGGATAACAAACACCATATAAAAACCTGCTTTTATCAATGCACTTTTAACAGTGCGCCTGTTACGACGCATTGGAATGCTGCGAAGAAGACTACCTAGTACTTACATGATATGTGGTCGTGTACAGTCGTGCTCTTTGCCGTCACCCTCCTCTGCACAATGTCGAGCAATGAAAGCGAATGTCAACAAGACGGTTGCAAGGTCAGTGGCCGCGAATAATAGCAAAAGGTGTGCTGCCCACACGCAAGCCAACAAAAAGCCTGTCTAAAGGGGATGAAAGGCAGCATAGCCTTGGGCGGCATATGTCAGCTTTCCAAAGTCCATGCAGTATGTAGCGTCGCAGTCAGTCAATAGCTGAGACACGTTTACGCTAGTAATGGCTATGGCAGCGCTGGTCAATATGCAGCGCTGAATGCGCCAGACGTCTGCAAGATCGAGGCTACTGCGGTGAGCAATTCGGGCGCGACCGCACCGAAGGCAGCTTCCAGCCGCAGAGCAGAAGTTTGGAAACAAGGCCTGCCGTCATAGGTCCCAAGAGTCCCTGTTGTCACGCGTCCTGTGCAGGCTGGTGATGACAACTCCGGCGGCTTCTGCCTCGCTGAACTTGAAAGGTAATATGCTTTGAAGCTACAGGCAGATATGCCCGCTTCATCTGCAGTGTCAATTTTACTTACCATCAAAGATGAACGGCTTGCCAGTCGCCTGTAATCTTTTCGGATATCAATTTTCTCATCGCTTCTCGCTGCATTTTCAACAGTTTAGGTGCTCCATAGGTATGCCTAGATATGATTAACCGGATTACCTGACAAGCTAGAGAGTTTGCGAAGCCACCTAGTAGTTTGCAAAGTCTTTGGGTGGTTAGGTGGTGCTTGTGAGCTTATTTACCTCGTTTATGCTTGGTGGTTTCAAGTGAGCTCGGCTTTGGATGACATCTGAAAATCTCAAAGTGGGGAATAGGGTTTTGGCATGTGCGATTAGACAGTGTCAGGCAGGAGTGAAAAATGCACATAAAATATGTGGAAAAGGAGTGAAAAATTCCTTCTCCTAGGGTGTTGCGTTACACCCAAAGTCGGCAATTCTAGGACACTGGCTGTGGGCATCAACATCCAGCAATGATAGCCTGGCCTTGTGATGTGGTTTATGAGCGTCTCCATCCGCCAATGGTATCAGGACCTTGTGACCTGTTATGTCACTGTGCCTTGAGTCTCAGCTATCATCTACCAATGAGCACACAGGGTGCGATGTTATGCGGCAGAGGGTACTGAGCTAAAGCTGTCTTGTACTGATGACCATACTCCATTACACATTCTGGTGCTGTGCTATTGTGTATTGCGGTCCAGCGTTTGGTGTGTTTTCCATGAGTTATGTGGCCAGTGGCCTGTTTGGTGACTGTTTTGTCCTGAGCTTAGAGTGCCATCCAGAAGTGACATGGCTCCATAACTTGGCCCGTTTTGTCGGGTACAAAGCTTGAGCTGTCCTCCAGAAAAGATCATACCTTCTACTTGAACTGACACTGGAGTGTCAGGAGCTCCAGCTGTCTGAGTCATTGACGTGACTATGACATCCTGTTACTGTGGTATCTGGACCATAGTGACAGCATGTAGCAAGAACAGGTCAGGGCACTAGAGAAAAAGAAGAGGTTCAGAATGCCCTTTACTTCACCTAGAAAGTCATTTTCTGGATTGTGAGGCCACCTTTGTGAGTATAGAAGCCCACGCGTCCTGTGCAGGCTGGTGATGACAACTCCGGCGGCTTCTGCCTCGCCGAACTTGAAAGGTAATATGCTTTGAAGCTACAGGCAGATATGCCCGCTTCATCTGCAGTGTCAATTATACTTTCCATCAAAGATGAACGGCTTGCCAGTCGCCTGTAATCTTTTCAGAGATCAATTTTCTCATCGCTTCTCGCTGCATTTTCAACAGTTTAGGTGCTCCATAAGCATGCCTTTATATGATTAACCAGATTACCTGACAAGCTAGATAGTTTGCGAAGCCACCTAGTAGTTTGCATTCTTTGGGTGGTTAGGATATGTGTTAACCCAATCGAGACTGCGAACTTCCTAGGGAGTTCTCAAAATCTATTGATGTTTTTCTTGTGACCATCCTTGGTGCTGAGGTGTTTTATGCTATTTCTTTCATCAGCATCGAATAAGAATTGATTGGACTTTGGATGCCACTATATCATTCACTTACATTTCACTCCTCAAAGATCCTTCTTCATCCCTAAAAACACATAGTTCAACACTGACACCAACCAACAGGTCAGGACATAGTATAGACTCAACGTATTCAGGCTTGCACTGTGTGCCCCCCCCCCCCCCCCCCCCAGTCCATTGGAGGTTTACGTGAAGACCAAGCGTGTATGAAATCTGTCTGATAATCACATATCGCACGGACACAAAACATAAACATGACGCTTGGGTCACTATTATGATATGCAAATATGAGTGGGACAGTTAGATATTCTGAAGGAATCTAGCCTCGTTTGGGAATCGATTCACCTGCACGTCGAAGACAACCTAAACAACTTTTGCAAATGACAGTTTTAGATCATTCCTTCCGACAAAAGCTAGAAAAACTTGCCGAATTTGGCCTATAACGCTACCTTTCATCGTTCGTGCCCAGTCAGTGGTCGTGGGCTGAATCTATGTCAAGTTTTGGGTCTCTAGCGTGAACCAAACATAAATTTCAGGCGTTTGCCTTCCAGGTTGAGCCGCTGGACGGTCAAGGACTGGCCCGCAACCTTCTTTTTAGGGCGTGCCGGTGCCGACTTAGCCACCGATCCGTGCACCTCTTTGCCGGGAAGAAGCAGAGGGGTACCTGGTTCTCCCTTATGCAGATTTCCTTCATAGCAGGATCCTGGTCGTTGCACCTCAAGAGGTCATGCTTTCCCCCAAAGCGGTCTTCTACAACAAATGTTGACGCTTTACCAACCCTTTCAGTGTCAGCCTGAGACCGGCTGAGCACTAGACACATTTCAACTAACTCGGCGATATCCGGAACATTTGCGTGCAGATCTGTCTCAGGTCGCAAAAATGATCGGAGCGCCACCTCCGGCAGCCAGCGGACGACACCGCTGCGTGTGGGCAGCCACTCGTCTCCAAACCGCTCTCGCTCCGCCACCACTCTACGCCTGAACTCTCTGAACTGCCACAGGAGGCACGCACACCCCGGTCCCATGCACGTGGCACTGCACGGCCTCGGGAGAGTCAGGGGTCCGCCCCACAGTCGAGTCACGAGGTCGACTAGCTTGTCGTTGGCGTAAGTCTCTAGGTCCGTTTTGTTGGGCGGATAGTCGCGATGAATGCGCGAGGGTGCGCGAAGTCGAAAATCTCGGTCCTGAGTTCCTCGACGTCAGTTTGTCCTCGATACTTCTCAAGGTCTGGGAGTGCAAGGAGTGTCCGAGTAACCTCACGCCGTCGGTAAGTCACTTCCCGTAGGATATCGGTGGTCGTGTCAGGAGGTGTGCGTTAGAGAGTTGCCTGCGGCACGCCTGTGGCGGACTGCCACGCAAAGCAGCGCTGACGACCGCAGGTCTGTCCTCCTCCAGATGACCCTGGAATTCAGCGTCAGTCAGCTTTGTCATGTCCTGTCAGAACCGGTGAACGGCCACCTTGTCGTCAAACACCGTGCATGTCGCGGCCTGGCCAGCTTTACTAAGCGGAACAGCGGGGCGCATGATGTCGAGCATTGCCAGTGCATCGGTAAGGAACCTGGCGTCCTGAAGGGAATTTAGGGCTGATTTGGCATTGTTTTTGTCGATGTCACCGCTCGCAATGCCATCCTTGAGCACTGCCGCGGCCACATCGCGGTTCGTCAGAACTCTTTCAATGGCCTCCATCGAGTGCGCCACGAATCGCGTCTCAATAAGGCGCTGAAAGGCCACGCATGGCAGGTCCAAGTCTTCAGCTGTCCGTCCAGGTTGTCGCTTCAGTTTTGGCGAAGCCGTGAACACGGCTATAATTGAATTTAGTTGCTGGAAAAAATCCTCCACCCACGCACATGCCTGATGGTGCTTAATTTTGTCCAGGAGAGACAAGAGACAAGAGAGACTCCAGCCGGTACGGCCGGTCACTGAGGTGCAGGAACGATGGATTCCCATGCAGCTCTCTCCAGATGCAGCCGAAGCCACTGACTGGTCACGAGTACACGGCCTCGCAGTCCGAAGAAGCAGAGAGGACTTGACGCCCAATCTCGTCCATTGTCAGTCCTAAGTCGCTGTTACGGTAGTCAGTCACGTGGGCGAGCACACCCCGCCCGTTGGTCCCGTTGCAGCTAGTGACTGCATCACGCTGCCGCGGCGGGAGGGATGGGAACGGGGTCAGGATACGGTCTCACCACGGCGGTCGTCCCGTGAACTACCACAGTGTTGGCGTCGGTGTCAGGAAGTCGCAAGTTCACAGCCTGTCGCGTCACGCCAGCCACTGTGACCTTGTCCATGGACAAGTGCATGTGCCAGGCACGTCCAGTCACAGGGTTTGGCGTCCTGATGTGCTGCTTCAGCTCCGATCTTTGAAAATGTCATAAATCACGTCCAAAGACTGGGCAGCGGCTAGGTGAGTTTAATGCCGATTGCCAATTTTGACTCCCAAAGTATCCAGAAGAAGGTGTTCGCGTTCAAAGTCGGCATACGAATGACCACGGATAATCATGTCGTACGCGATGGTTACGTTTTTCAGTGGTTTCGCGACGCTCCTCACTTTGCCGCTGCACCAGCCTGGCGGGGGGTCCCGCCCTGCGTGTCCGCTCAGCCATCACAGAGAGTCGATGTCGGTTCGAGGCCGCATGCTTTGCCAGCCGTTGGCTTTTTCGGCCGTCCAGAACACCTTGATCGGACCACGGATCCGTGGGGCCTCTGTCGGTGGAGTGGCGATTGCACCACCGACAGATGCCATACTCCTTATCACCGCGTCTGTCAAGCAGTAGCCAGTTGTCTATGTCGCTGCCTGTTGTCGCCTCAGTGTCCGGTTGGGTACCTCTGTCAATGTTTGTCAGGGTGGTCGGCACGTCCCGCGTCCCGTCTGTGGCCGTCTGCTTACGTCCTGATGAACAAATAGTCAGACTCTCCAGTTGAGCCAGGCATTTCTCTATCATAGCCTCTCGCCGCCGGCGGCACTCACAGCATGCACATTTCTTCACTTCAACAAACGCAGTCGGCATTCCTCCAAGCGCATGCACGTCCATGCATCCTACCACACCTGCATTTCCAGTCTACCCGCCCCAACATTTTCTACGGCTCTGCTCTCATCCACCAACTCGCTTTCTACAGCGGTCACTCCTCCCTCCATCTGCACACCACAGGCCAGCGTCACCTCCACAAGCTCACTCTTCACCACCTCGCCTCCTCCAGAAGCCACGCTTTCATCCTCATGCACACCACGAGCCTGCTCCACCTCCACATGCGTGCTCTGCACCACCTCGCCTCCTCCAGAAGCCACACTTCCATCCGCATGCACATCATGAGCCTGCTGCAACCCCACGTGCCTGCTCTCCACCACCTTGCCTCCTCTGGAAGTCACACCTACATCCACATGCCCAGACGCAACACCACGCGACGTCGACGGATGGTCGGGTCCTTCGCTGTCGGACTGTGATATCAACAAGTTCTTAAACGCACGCTCCTCAAACCTCTTGTGACGGGCTGACTTCGCCTCCGCTTTCACATATTTTTTTCCACAACACCTCCAAGCTTTTTCGGGCCGACCTGGTGCTGGGATCTGGCGTGTCTTGGCAGGTTATGCTTTGGCAGCCGCTTGCCATAGGTGCTGCAGGGCACCAGGTCGCCGTCCTTCATCTCTTGGTGAGGGCGTCCACGGCCCCCCATGGCCCGAAGGGATTCGGAGCAAGGATGGCAAGGATGACAGGAGGTCACGTGCTACCCTGAGTTCTGTCGATCAGTATCACACCATTAGCTCTGCCACCTAGCGGTAAAGGTGACGAGTAAGCGGTGATGAATCTTTGTAGATGGCAGCACTTCTGCCACAACCAGCGGTATGCGTAATATGAGTATGGAGGGCACATAAGTGGAAACCGCTGTGAAGCCACTCAAGACACTTTCCTGAAAAAAGGTATTTGGGCTCCATCATTTCTTGTATATCCTCCCGCATCCCGAGCTGGTTGGTGCACACCCTAAAAGTAAATTTTAAATGTCTTCCTTACTTCTCTCGAGGCATAAAAGCTTGCTATTGATATATTGTTTTGAGCTCTGCTTTGCAGTTGAGGATTGTGTGATGAAATTCAACCAGCATAAAACATCTAGACGACAAGAGTCTTTGACTCATGTACGTAAACACATTGCCAAACCTTACAAGCAACACCTGACATAATTTTGGCTTCTTTTAGAATGGGATGAGAAAATATTATTTCACTAGTTCTCACAAATTTAAATATCTACCATCACTTCCATGAAAGTAATGTAACTAGGGCTGACCTAGAGAAGCATTGTCTCACCTCATCCGGACTAACCCATTTATATAACAGCAGCATTTGTGAGTCACTGATCCAGTAAAACTCCTACTGTTTCTTTCTGTGCAAGTAACCGACTGAACCAAACTTAGGGTAGCCCATATGTTGAACATCATCTTATCATATCTGACCTATTTCCTGATAGCAGCATTTGTGATAAAGTCACAATACAGCTTGTTTTCAACAAGAATCAACTTGTGTTTTGGTTCAATTAGTTTCTGCCAGCTTGTTGGCACCACAAGTTGACACCAAACGAAGCGAAGCTTAGCAGCCAACTGAGAAGACAGGCCTATGTATAAATTACTTACATCACTTCCAGCAAGTTATTATGACTGCCATGGTTTCTCTCTGTCAAGGGCAATAGAAGGTGTGCTCCACAAAACAATCTGTCCTTTAACTGTAATATAACTCCAGGATGGCCACGGAACCAGTTTTGCTGCTTGCCCTTTTAACTGCAGCAAAGGTAACTTTTTAGGCTTGGCTATCAATACTTAATTATCTTAAGCTTAAAAAGTCGGTCTTACATTAAAAAGGGAATGGTTTATTTGCTGAAAACCTGGAGCTATCTTATATTGTCATAGTTATGCAGCTTAGGGTAGTCTTGGTTAAAAACATTATTCAATCCACAGTACATTCATTTGCCCAGTCAGCAAACCATCACCACTCTGGACAACATCTTGTTGAGACAGGCGTGAGGGACCAATGCAACAAACCTAGGACAAATGCTTACGAGTATGTGACAAAATGGCTTAATTACGTATCTTGTGGAATCATAATTTATCTTAAGCAAGGTTCGTTGGATGTAAAACAGAAAATGGGCAAACCTGGTTACAAAGCATGATTTCAAAGCACGTCAAGTTCGCAACTAGGTGCCCCACAGGAGGAAATTGCTGGCAGGAGGGCTTCTTTCTGCTCTCCCAAATAAAGCCAGTACCTTTCGCGTGATTTGCTGACAAATAAGGTCACTCAACCCAAACACGAAATATAATTGTCCGTCATTCCCACCAACATAAAACATTAAAATGCGAAATGAGAAAGATAACCTTGGCGCTACACCCATGAGGAAAATAAAGCTTCGCCGGGCAGAATTTCGCTGGTAAACACTTCTGGATCGGCCGCGCCAGTTCTGTCGAAAAGCTTCGGGCTGCCAAATGATTTAACACGGTGAGGCACTGAAGCTGGATCGGCTTCAATTTATCATTGCTGAGCCCCGTTATGAACAAAAAAAAATCAACATCAAAACCGATGCTTAATTAGGCATAATTTCCATTATACCTGTTTTTTCTTTCAGATTGTCTCCTTCATTTGCTATGAATTGTTCCCTCTTGGTTGCGTATCAAACGTGTTTGGGTGGCTGGCGAATAAATCCACTATATGTATTGAATATGTACAAGTTTGCGATTGAAGAAGTTTTCCGTGAAATTTGTTTATATTTTGAGCTATAGACCGCATTTACTAAAATCATCAACAAGACAGGATTAAAGTATTTGTATCACCTCTACATTAGACCAAGAACAGCGACAGAAGATAAATAAGCACAAAGGCTTAGAGTTGCTCGATCAATTTTTTTTGTCAAGTCACTTGGCCAAAAACCTGTCAAAATGAATGATCAAGTGGTAAGATTTTGCCTTCACACTTCATTTAGAAGACTATTCTTGAATTTTTCACGCCCACATTTCGGGAGTTGTGCAATTTAGTACCCAAGTCTCTTTGGATTAAGAAATTACGTGGAGTAAAATTCTCTGCCAGGCCCTGCGTGGTGTTTGCACGGTAGGACCCAAACAATCGGGATCCATGAAAACCTCGCATTTGGCACACAGCTGTACGGGTTGATGGTATTTTGCACACAAACCAAGATCGAGCGTAACCGGCTTGAGTTGGTGGAGCTCCCGGGCTTGGAGGTAACTACCGTCCTTGCTCTGTGCATATAGGCATGATTCAGATGTAGGTGTGGCAGGATGTGGCCATAGGTGTCCAGGTTCTGTGGAGCTTTGTTTATGCTTAGTGGTTTCAAGTGGGCTAGGACTTTGATCATATCTTAAAAACACGAGGGGAATATGTGGGCTCGGTATGTGTGGTTAGACAATTTCAGGAATGAGTGAAAAATTCACATAAAACATGCGGAAAAGGAGTGCAAAATTCCTCCTCATAAGGTGTTGCTTTTCACCCAAAGTCGGCAATTCTAGGACACTGGTTGTGGGGGTCCTTATCTCAAAGTGCTGCGAAAATGTACCGCGCAGCAGGCGCAAGAATCTGCTACAGCTACAGGCACCGTTGCATATTTCCGGCATACCTAATACTAACCAGGTTATTCAAATTATTCCTTGTCCGCATTTATTCACATGCGTCGCCATGAATGCATGTCAAAATTATCAGATGACCACATACCCACTGTACCTTCCGTTTAATGTCCCACGAGTTATAGCCAAGTAAAAAGCATGTGAAATACCAGTCACTTGGAAATACCCTCGTATTTCGTAGGCCACTTTCGCAGCGTACAGCCTTCCTTGAATGTTTGTTTAGTCCCTACTGAGTTTGCAATTTTTCTAGCCACCCAGGGAGCTCGCAAAATCCCTTGTGATTTTGCAAACTTCCTGGGTTATCAGGTAGACTGCAAATTCCCTAGCGAGTTCGCAATTTATGTGGCCAGGAAAGGGTTCTGTTTGTCAGATATAAGTGTATATATATATACGACATATATACGACATATATATATATATATATATATATATATATATATATATACATATATATATATATATATATATATATATATATATATATATACATAAATCACACGTTTCTGAGCGGAAGCTTTCTCAGAAGTGCCCGGGAGCCATTTTGTAGAAATGTCCACGTTTTAGCGTATCAAGTCCAGCTTTCATCAGGCTAGATTAATCAAACATGTAAAGCATCATTTGTAGATAGTGCACAGTACAAAGCACCCTACCGATTATCGTGACTGTCTTAACTATGTCAGCGGTTGTCACTCATGGCGGAATTCATTATAAGCGGAAAGAAGTTTGTGACATGTTTTCACCGTAGATTTGTCTTGCGTCACCACGGCACGTGTTCGGGCGCATAATTAGCTTGCTGATACGGCTTCCTAGAACGCCTTGCTTCGCATTGTTTGGACGCCTGTGGTAGCATGATGCCGTAGACATGTGGACTGATGATGTGACGCAATCTCACTGCCTTGCAATGCGAGTCTGTCACCTTACCATTTCATATGTACCGCAATACTATACTGCGCGCTCCACTATCAGGCGCAGTGTCAAATCGCCATGGTGTCCGTTTCAGCGCAAGTCTGTGTGTCACCTTACCAGTCCGGGTGCCACAATACCTTTCCGAGTGTCACATTACCAGTCCGAGTGTCCCATTTCCAGCCGGAGCGTCAAATCACCAGCCAGTGCGTTGCAAAGTTAGTCCGCGCGCCACGTTACGTGTGTGTGTAGCAGTGCGAATTCGGGTGTCACATTACCGGTCCGAATGTGGGAACACCATACCACGAGTCGCGCTACTATTTCGTGTGTCACATTAACGGGACGTGAGTTACATTACTGTGACCTGTATTGCAGCTGAGCCTGGCTCGTTCGTGCGGGCTCTGCGGCCGGCCATGTTAGGCGCGACGCTGTCTGGCTCGCTGCCGCTCTCCGTCGTCGACGGCAGCTTCCGACTGTGCTCGCTGCCGGCTGCACGCTGCCTGCTGATGACGCTGCTGGCGGCGTCGCTGCTGGCCGTCCGCTTCGCCCGCGGACCGCAGTTGGTGCCATGGCCGATCACGTCGGCTGTCGATGCTTACCTCTTCTTGCTGGAGCTGTTCCACTACGCCAGATGGGCAGGCGTGGTGCTCTGGGTCTGGCTGAACGCGCGCCGCCTGCACTGTCTCCTGCAGGCCTGTCGCGAGTACGAGCAGACATTCGGACCCGTCGACCTCCGGCGGGCCAGCCGCTACGTCCGCCGCTTCGCACTTTTCCAGGCGCTGTTACTGGGCGCGTACGTGATCGTGGTCTCAGCACTTGAGATCCTGAACCCGTCTGGCATGCGCGGCTGGGTGCTGGGATGTTCTGTTGTCAGCGGAGAAATCACCTTCGGCGCCTTCATTTTCTGGGTTGTGATCTTTATTGGTATGTGCTGGTGTTTGGCGGATGCCTTCCGTCACATCAACTATCACATCCGCACCACGCTGGAGCAAGGCAATGTGCCACGGCTGCAGCGCCTAGTGCGCCAGCATGGTCACCTGTGCCAGCTGACTAGCCGCGTTTGTCGCACCTTCTCCTCCTATGTTGTGGTCTTAATGCTATTATCTGTGCTGGAGCCAGCGCTTTCGGCCTACCGGGCTTCTCGACAGCTCTTTGGGTCCGCCGAAAACCACAGCATCTTCTACTACATGCTGAGGATTTTTTCGTTCATCACACTGCTGACGATAAAGCCGATCACCAACGCCGGCTACAGCTGCTGCTGGCAGTCGCGGCAGGGCGAGGCTCTGCTCCGAGACCGCCTGTTGACCTCAGATGACCCGCGGCTGTGGAACATGCTCCACCGCCTGGCCGGCCAGCAAGTCAACATGAACATGGGAGGCTACTTCAGCCTGGACCGGGAGTTCTTCGTGCAAAGTGTGAAGGATATCGTCACACTTCTGGTTGTCATTGCACAGTTTGACATGGCTTTTCCTTAACAGCATTACATGTGCGATCTTCTGTGTTGTGGTAACGTTCGGGCAGATGGCGTGTTCTGCTCCTCTGCCCTTTCACCGGTTATCTCGATGATCATAGTCAAGATGCAGCTTCGTCCTGTGCAGCCGCAGGAGTTTTTAAGAAACGGTTGCCCTGTTTGCATGTTAGAATTGAAACGGTACCAGATTGGAAACAAAATTTACGAATGAAAGATTTTACCTGCACCATTTCATGACAACTACGGTGCTCTTGTGTCAAGCATTTGAACGAACACATCATCATCATCATATGAAATAGTTTTGGGGTCAATTTCGTTGCACGAATCGGGGATGACTCTTTTTCGATCATCTCTCTAGGAGTTCCACTGAGTATCATTTGGAGTGTGTTCACGAGTTGTGCAATTTCGAACTTGCATTCGCATTCGGCAGCATTTTGATCTGGTGGAAAACATTTCTTGCTAGCCTAAACATATACCAGGACAGTTTATGAAATGCCACACTCATATTATGGCTTGCAATCCCATTACCTTAGAAAGGGCATGTTCCGTACTTCGAGAATTTGAAAGCCTTCATACGTTCAAAACAGATATGTCTATCTGCACGTGACTTTATCATATCTGTTGAAAATGGTGGCGAAAATTAATACTTCATTAATTTGCGACTGGTTTGCGTGCATCGCATGTTCCTGTATGTTTTTTCATGAATTTGATATCGTGTTTATATAGCTGTATCAGCATTATAATGTGTATGATTCTTGTGAATGGTGTGCAATATCTATAAAGTAAATATGTATATATGTATATATGTATATATATATATATATATATATATATATATATATATATATATATATGTGTGTGTGTGTGAGTGAATATATATATATATATATATATATATATATATATGTATATACAATTATCAGAATCATATACTGCAATCTATACGGCAATCGCACACTTTATCACGATCATGTGCTTCAGGGGTCTTTTGTGATGTATCACCTCGTTTAGACCTATCAGGCTGCTACGCACCCTGGATAACTCTAATATGTATGACTTGTTTTACTTCAATAATCTATTCTTCTTAATGTCAAAATCTGTCATAAGTTTAGCCACTGCCATTGCAAGACTTTGTCAGCATATACCATATTTAATCTGTGAGGGGCTACACACCTTAATTGTTTTTCTACTTCGAAGGTCATAATGAAGGAATGACCAGGCTCATTCTCTGGTTATATGCTTAGCGACTTTGGTATTAATTTGTCAAGCAAAGCAATACCGACCAGTACCCTGGCTAGGGCTGGTGACCTTTTACTGACAGCTATGTGAGTCTGGTATTATACACCTATATTAAAGTGTGAAACATCAGACTATTCTTATCAAATATCAAAGACGACTGCCTGCGTGAAGAAATAAACAGACAGCTAATGCAGTGTGGAAAGATGGAAGAGTGCAGTTCTAGCACAGCTGGTTTCGTGTAAACTCTGACAGCGTGTAATCTTGCGTAGGCCTAAAAGGGTAATTTGCACAACACAACGCCTGTGTTATATTTGTACCGCTGGTAAACCTAAAGACCAATGCGCGGCTTGGTGATATCAGGTGTGCAATGTGCAGGTGCGCTATATACGTCACAGGTCTTATTTTTCGCTGGTGACCCACCTCCCAGGACATGGCACGTGCTGGCGAGCTGGATGCCAGGCTGGATGCCAGCCGGCGACTCGGCTTCCCACTCCCGCCGTGGCTGATTAAAGAGTGCTTTGATCGAGAAACAAAGCCATTCCATCAGCGGACCCAGCCGTAACTGCATACCTGTTGAGCACTATTTTGGCTGGTCCAAGGGAAGGTGGCATCGGCTTCTGGGCGGTCGGAAACACACTACGGGTATATTCTTGCCATCGCGTACGCATGCGTAATGCCCCACAACATCGTGGAGGAGCCGGCAGTGGCGTTCAGAAGCGTTTGATTCGAGGCAGAGCCATCGACTCAGTCTAGCAGTTGCCTGGCACCATCGACCGAACAGTCGTTAGAGCTGGAGCGGAGGAGCCTGTGGTGGGGAGTGACTGATCAGCGGAGCGCTGCACGTGCCATGGCCGTCTGTGCAGAGACCCCGGCTCGGCTCACCGCCCCTGCCACATTCACTACCACCCTTCTTGCCCGCTCATGGCGCCTGCGCCCCGGGAAGGTGGTGCTAGCCTTATACCGGCAAGTGTATGCATATACCAGCATGCTATATATACAGCATGCAGCTTGATCTTATTCGACCTGAAGGTCATGACCTAGGGAGCTGGAACCTTACCCTAAGTCAGTTCACGTATAAGTCAAGACACCCTGTAAATGTTGTGTATCTAGGTTTCATAGTTCTCGAGATCTCAGAGGATGGGGGTCAAATTGACCTCCCACACCCCAGCGAAGAGTATCTACCCGGCCAACCGGGCGCGGGTTAAAACATAGTGATTTCATGACAGCCTCATGAGCGTAACAAATCATGAACACCAATAATTTGATGCTGCACTTTTCAATTCCGTTCCACAGCACCTTTAAAACAAAACAAAGCAATGAAATAAAATAACAAAATAACAACAGAAAATGCAACAGGCATAAAACACTCAAACAAAAAAACCTTGGACTCCTATACATCAGCCCATCACCAAGCCAAACACAATAGACATAAATCTGGCTTCTGTTAAGATGGGGTCAGGGAAATCGAACATGTTGTCACTGTTTCTTACAAAATGCCAATGCTTATTTCCATGAAGTAGCCTATGCCTAACCTAAAGAGGCTTTACATCGTCTCATCCTGTGTAACCTGTTTGTATTACACCAACAGTTGTGAGTTACTGATTCTTGCACAATTCCTATCGCCACTTGCCATGCACTTGACCAACTTAACCTAACTTAGAGTAGCCCATATGATAAACATCATCTCAACTCACCTGTCTGTTGACAGCTGCACTTGTGATGAAACCATTATATTTAAAGCTAGTTTTTGGCTGGTTTCAACTTGCATTTGTATTCAGTTCATTTGTGCAAGCTTTTTGACATCAGACAAAGTTGACAACACACAAATCAGAACGCTTTAAACCACTTTGAACAACTTATTTTGATTGTCATGGTTAACCTATGTCAAGAGCAACAATGGGTATGCTCTACAAACAATTTCTCTTCTCCAAAAATAAGATAACTTTTAGATGACCATGCCAGTGTTGCTGCTTACCTATGGAACTACAGCAAATGCATCCATTTGGGCTTGTTTAGTTATATTTAATGAAAAAGTATGAGATGCTGGCTTCACACTTTAAATGGGGTGGTCTGACTATTTGTTGCATACCAACATTTAACTCACATTATAACTGCTATGCAGCTTAGAGTATAACTGTGTTAAAAATATAGTGCACATATACAGTACAGTAATTTGCCGGTCAGCCAACCATGACAACTATAGACAACATCTGGATAAAGCAGCCATGAGGGGCCACTTTAAGTAATTTAGGGCAAATAACCAGAAACATTGAAAGATAAGACCATTACATATCTTGTGGCATCATAATTTGTCTCATGGCAAAACTCGATGCGTTAAAACAGAAAACGGCTAACTCTGGTTACCCTGCTCATGTCTATTGTCCTTGCTACCTACATTACCTTGCTTGCATAATGTGTTGAAAGCAGGCAAGATAAGCAATTCTTTGGTCCACAGGAGACTTCTGACTTCTTCCTGCTCCCCCCAAAACAAAACTTCAGAACCTTTTGAATGGTCTGCTGGCAGACAGTCATCCAACTCACCTCCCAAAAATAAATTTCAGTCATCCCTACCAAACTTCGAGATTAAAATGCGAAACAAGTAAGAGATGTGCACGATAAACATATCTAGAGGGCAGACTTTCGCTTCTGTATTAGCTGCGTCAGGTCTTTCCCAAGGCTCTGTATGGCAGCATTGCCTTGCCTTAATAGCCTTGCCAGGAAGCCAGGTCAGTCAGACACTCGAAAGGCTTGGAGTTATCATTATTGAGCACCGCCATGAACCGAGAAAATGGTTAAGCAAAGGTTTAAGAGCGCAAAAATTGAGGTAAAAATAAGTTCCGTGCTTCAAATTGTCTCCTTCATTTCCTGTGAATTGTTCACGCTTGGGTGCATATCAAACATGTTTGGGCGGCTGGCGAATTAATCCAATTTATTTATGAA